>NW_014559449.1:0-41010 GCF_001313825.1 Dinoponera quadriceps
CTGAAAAAAACAAAATTTATATAATAATCGTCAAAGTTGAAACTACTACATACTATTGAAATCTATTATATTTGATTTGCACCTTTTAAAGATAATAAACCTTTTTCAAATCCATGTAATATCTCTTGTCAGATTCTGTATGAGGTTTGGAGGATATCAGAGAATAAAAGTACTGGATTAAATGATGTAAAATCCTTTCTACACAAAAATAAAAGAGGAACTGATGCACCGTTTAGTAGAAACTGTTAATAAGAAAATCGAGTTATTTTATATTTATCTGAAAAGCAAATGAGTTAAATGTAGTAGGACAGCAACAAGTATAATTTGAAGCTAAAGATTTTAAGTGGTTATCAAAACATTTTCTGCGTATAAGAAATCATTTTTAGATTTTTTAGATTTTCAGAATTTTTGCCAAAAACCTTGATTTTTAAATCACTGTGTCCTGTCGTTACAATGTCATTCACATAATGTAAATAAAAAGAAACAAAAACGGAAGTCTTTTAAACGGGTCGAATTATGTACAATCTATTGACTTCATTGTGTGCGTATTGCGATTGATTTTTAATTACGAAATTGAGCGTTTCTTGTATCGTATTCCGGTCCATGTTATATTCATTGGGGGAGGAGGATCCAAAAATGGACAAAAACGTCTGAACTTTCTGTATATTTATATTGTAAGAATAAAAATTTATCACATGCTAGCTACAGCAGTTGGCTCTTATTTACTTTTGTTCCTTTAAATATGAGATGAACTTACAGTACGACGTTGTGTGAAGGTGTCGGTGGTCCGGTGGTTGCATGCTTTGAGTATATGTGAGAGTATTGGCGCCGGTCCATTGCGGTGCTCCGGAATTATAGGGAGCGGTGCCCACGGGGAAACCATTGGCGTGATGAAGATGCACAGGTGACACGGGAGAACTCTGGCCTTCGCCTGTTCGAATAAAGAGAAAGAACGAGCGATGAAGCGTATGACCGAAGAAAGTGTTGTGAGAAAGTTTTGTAAAGAGAATAGCTGAACGTATTCGCATCCGAGTTCCTTCGTAAAAATGTCTGTGTTTCAAAAGGATATGATGGTTTTCGGGTCGGTTGGTGTGGTCTAACCGGTGTGGTGCGCTACTGAACTGATTATATACCTAGAGAAGCGGCTAGCGCGTCGACTGTGGGGGATTGGTTGATATCCTGCGGCGGCGTCGTAGTTCCGTAGAACGTGTCGGTCGATTGTCCTTGCGCGGGATTCATAATCTGTGCGCCGGACGTGCCGCTGGACGTATTCAGTGACTGTTGTTGGCTACCTACGGTGTGACTCATTGGATGTACTACCGCTGCAAAATCAAAATTCATACACGGATGCAGGCAACAAAATTCAAGGCAGAAACGAAAGGCTCTCGTGTCACCGTCACGTGACCGATTGTTCCGAAACGCGCGTAGATCGCACGAACCAGTACTTCCCAAAGAGACCCCGAACGTTCGCTAAATCATAACTCGTGGATGCCGCTGTTACTTCGTTACCCGTTCCCGGAGCGCTTAGATTCTTAAATCACAACTTGGATTGTCATTTTAAACAGACAGAAACATATACAAAGGCAATATAAAAAAAGCATGTCGAAGATTGTTCTATAACACTTATGTAGACATCTTCCTCCGTTTTATTATAATTTCCTTTTTGCTTTAATCCGCATAGAGATAGTTTCCAAAATGCCACTTCAATTAGACCCTATGTTTGTCTGGGAATTTTACAAATTCTGTGGATTCCGCAAATGGCAACTTGGATTCGATTCGTGCAAGGCGTTAGAATTAAAACTTGAGTGAGTCTGACTCGAACCTATGAGGGGCCACAAAGAAGGCACACTGGCGACACTGAGAGAGCGCAGACTAATCAGCGACAGAATTGATAGCTCCTTAAATAAAATAAGGCTTGTGGTACATAAAATACGTACGATGGTGTAAATTACGGCCTGCCGAGTGATGAGGCGTGGGAATCCAGGTTTGCCTGGGGCAATTATTGTCGTCCAGTTTAGTGTGGGGATTACCATTATTGCCGCCCCCACCGGCGCTAAACATACCCTCAGTACTGGCTGTGCCGAACAATTAGAAGGAAAAGAAAACAATGAAGCCAAAACAAAAAAATTCGAATACGCAACGAAAGGGAGAAATTTGCGAAGCGAGCTCTCTGTCTGCCTAAGATCTACATTCGCAAATTACACGAAAGCAGCTGCTCGTTAGCTTAATCCAAATAATCAACCATCGTAGCGCAATTAGATGGTATATCTGTTACGGCCAAAACCCAAAAGGCAACCAATTCGCAAACTACTCGGCCAATTCTACAACTGTAACTTACCAGTTACAGTTCAAAACATTGTAACGCTAACAGTTCGTATTTTATTAAGGAATATCTATTCAAATAACATATGCCAGGAAGAGAACACAAAAGTAAGTATATCGCAAAATACATTTCCGACATATCGAGATAAGTTATCGAGATGAAGATCGGGATAAAAAAATATTTATACAAAATTTCCCCGAGCTTTGGCCGTAACATATCTATGCAGATTTTCCTTAAGAAACCATCGTTACATGCTAAATTTGCAATTGGCTATATTAATAATTCACATTAATCTTCATATCCGAGAGACAAAGATATGCGTTAAACAAATTATCAAGGTGTATTCCCACCTAGTGGCCAGACATTAATCACAAACAAATTTGCAGCACAAATTTGCACTTGTGCAAAGCCAATTGAATCGAAATTACGACAAAGTTGAAGCTTCGAAAGGAATAGAAGGAGAAAGAGTGAAATCAAATCATAAACTTGTATTTACTTGAATTAGGTGGAGGTAAACCCGATATGAAGCTTTGCTGAGCTTGTTGAGCGTTGTTCGAAGCGGCAGGCTGTGCTGAGGGATGATGCTGGATGGTCTGGTTCATCTCGCCATCCACGTCCATCGCAGACCCGACCGCAGCGGCTGCAGCCGCGGCAGCAGTGCCGCCACCGCCGACCGTGTACTCATCTTTGACCAGTCTACCACCAGGTCCAACGCCCACTCCGGATTGCAGCGTCAGCCCGGACAGGTCTGTAAAGAATGGATCTGTGCGGGAAAACCAACCCATTCCGTCACACACCGAGGTCACAACAATCAATAATCAGTGCTCTAACAAACGGATATTGGTTAACCCCAGGGGATGTTTATCTTTATCTGGTTTGACAATTACGATGAGGAATGATTCAAAATAACGAAGACTAAAACTTAATTGAGCTTAACTGACCTTTTGTGGTCGTATAATAAAGACGAAAGTAAAAGATGATAATCCAGGCGATAATGAAAAAAGGGCAAGGAGATAAAGATAACACAAACATACAGCGGATGCATGCAGTGATAGGAGACGAAGATACTGAAACAGAGACTAAACATAATGCTGAACGACATATTGTAACATACCTATGCCAGGCGATACCACCCGCTCGTAGTGATATGGATTCACGCAGACCGAGTCGCACTTTAAGTCGAAAGCGAACTGGCAATACTTCACATGTTTCAGCTCGTTCTTGTGCAAGTCGGGCCATCTCCAGATGCGAGCATAGATCACATGCGGAAACCCTTTGCGTCCTGCAACCTGCAGCCTGCCATCCAGAGTTCTCTGGATGGTGACGCACTTGCTGGGATGTGCGCCATTAGTGGTGATCGCGGTGATCAAACTGTCCAGCTCATCACGTTTCTCCTGTTGGTTCCATATATATATTTACTATGCGACACAACATTAATTTTGTCAGTTACAGATCACAGGGATAGTTTTGTACTATAATGGAGTGAGTAACATGTTCTGCTAGATCTGAATCACAAATATAAACTGAGTAACATGTTATTTACTTTAAGTTTTTTCACCAAAGATTCAATTGCTCGTTTGCTGAAGCCTTCACTCTCACCACCTTGACGATGGCACATCAATGAATGCACAATGCTCAAACAGGCATCGGCACTGGTTGGTGCACTCGGTGCAATCCCGGTCATTTCTCTTACTGTATTAAAAAATGACCAAGATAGACAGGATGTGTGATACAAATACAGTGAGAAAATCTGGCTTTACTTTTGAAATGCTTTTTATAACAAATATAATATTGACACTTACACTCTGGATTAGGCTGCATGGGGGGCGAGGGATACAAATGACCTCCCCCGCCCGCCAACCCAACCATCTCTGTAAAAGCCGTGATGGATACTGTTGTGCTCCTTTCTCTGAGACACTGGTCTTATTCTTGGACTTGGCACAGTCCGATTCTTTAGATTTTACCATCTAGTAACAGTATCTTGTCCATGTGTCACAATAGTTGTTTTCCTGCAAATTATTTTAATTATATTTCCTGTAGTCTATATTAATCTTGACCATAATTTTAATTTGCAAACTAAATTTAAAAGCATTGTTTGCTCCACCTTAACACAGTAATAAAGACACAAGCCTGCCTTTGTTTACCCACTACCATTGGTGACACTTGAAAAAGGTATCATTCCAATAATAATTAACCAACGTCAACGTATCTGGCCGTACACGATGGTTGTGAAAATGACTTAAGATTAACCACAGACCGTCGTAGCGAAGTATCGGTAGCCTAGAGACTTACATTCGAGCGGAAATATGAGAAATATAACTCAGGCCTAAAAGGCGACACGTCCGCCAAGTGTACGAGATGAACAGAATACATTTACGAGTTGACTGCGAGACATCAGCGAAACGTCCCGGACGAAAGAGACCCTGTCGAGATCCGTTCTGCGCGGGTGCGCTCGGTTCACTTCCAAGGATGACGTCCGATGACAGTTGCGCGCGGTGAGACGCTCGCGCACGACGACTCGGTTCGTCGGCTCGCGTCGTCGGTCGCGATTCACGGCGTGGAACGTTGCGGCGAGCGCAAAGCTGCGAGCGATGCGAGAGTCGATCTGATTCTCGTCCTTCTGGCTGATCACCGATCGGCGGGCACGACGCGCGACAGACTGACGTTCCGACGATTGTTCACGACAATTCGCGCCGAACGTTGCTCCGACGTATAGGTTAGCACATCAATAATACATATCCGCGGGGCGCGGATGATGTCGCCGTTCGCAGTATCGCCAACTTTCGCCAGCGAATTTTCAACTTTGGCAATAATAGCGCCGATTTGCTCTCTCCTTAGCTGCACTTCTCGTCGATTCGTACTTTCCCGCAGGCAAAACGAATTTCTCAAAGATACCTTAAAGCCCGTATCAGACTCCGGATTAGAGATTGGGATTGAATTGAAATTTGACCAATCAATGCGAAGTTCACTAAATTTCACCAAGCTGGAGTTCAATTAACTTTGCACTGATTGGCCAAATTCAATTCTCAATCTCTAATCCGTAGTCTGATACAGGCTTAAAGCAAATTCGTGTGAGATTATCTTTCAAACGTCTTTAAGAGATCTTCTGGAAATTTGTTCCGCTTCGGTTGTGAGAAATGCCCGTTCCAAGTTTGCACTTTTTGCACTCGGTCTTATCGATCGACGATCGTATGATCAGTTATCTTTTATCCCCGATTCTGTTAACTTCGGTTAACCTAACCGATCGATTGATTCAATGGAATTGATCAATCGCATTGTCCAATTAGCCAACTGATTCATGTGACTGTTGTCAATTTCATTGAGTTGACTCAATTTCATTGAGTCGATTAGATTAACCAAAGTTGTTGGAATTAGGGATTAATGTCATCGCGTTTAATTTGAATGTTTGAGATATTCAAGTCCTAGGCATTCTGTGCACTTTTGGGCGCACGACTTTAGTCAAGAAAACATTGCGTCGAACATACTGACATCTACTCTGAGAATCACAACCGCGACATATTCAGTTTGCTATGATGAACGGATCACGGCACGGCGCAACGCAGGTTTGGGAAGTTGTTTCGTGTTTTTTCATGGTTTCGATTTGCCGGAAATGAATAGGTCGTTTGAACCGCTGAAGGTACGTGTCATGAATGAGTTATTGCAAGATAAATGATGAAAGATGATGAAATAGCTAAAACCGCCTCAGGAAATTATACCGAGCAAAGTACTTCGCGTAGTGATGGTTAAGGATGCACTGGAGCCAAATATCGATTGTGTAAAAGTACTGCTGAGCTGCACTTTCCGTCTCTGCGCTTTTCCATATTTTAACTCAGAGAAATCATATTTGTTCGTCATACTATTTTTGAAATCTTTCTTGCGAATATATCTAGCCCTATACAGAGAAAGATTTTGCAATTAAGGCCCTAAGAATTTATAATAAATGGAATTATGGATTTGTGCTGCACTGTAAATCGCTGCACTCACAGCATTTGAAATGCAGCACGAGCTTATATTTTCATTTATTAAATATTTGTAAAAGCTTAACTTCAAGATCCAACTTCATTGTCCCCTCGGGACATTTACAAGGAAGGCTCCAAAAATTGTTTGATGAGTATATATCGTTTTTCCAATTCAAAAGAATGTTGAGTGTGCTTACTACGGAAAGTATCGCTAATCAACACTTTTCGTGGTATGTACACTCAACACTTTATTGACTTGGAGAAATGATATTTGTTTACCGAACAATTTTTGGAGCTTTCCTTGAAAGTGTCCTGACGGTGGGAGAAATAGAGCTGGATTTCATAATTAGGCTTTTACAAATTTATAATAAATGAAAATACAAACTCATGTTACAACTTTGAATTCGTATATATTCACTTATTATAAATTTTTAGGGTCTTAGTTGCAAAATCCGTCTCTATACAGGGTTAGGTACATTTGCAAAAAAGATTCCAAAAATAGTTTAATGAACAAATATGATTTCTCCGAATTAAAATATGAAAAAGCACAGATACGATGGAAAGTGTAGCTTAGCGGTACTTTTATAATCGATATTTAATTCCTAAGCATCCTTCAGCATAGAGATATAAGAATAGAGGGAACAAGGGATATATGCTACCTGTAAGTGGAAGTGATAGAAGTCAAGAGAGAGATGGATGTCGAGTGTCCTATCTGTCTCTTTCTAGTCGAGCGCTGTGATTGGTTGTTACAATGAGCCCCCAAGCGACCACGCGACGTCAGGAGGGGAGAAAGCAGACTAAAATTTCGTTTTGTAAATATGCGTGCATATGTGTGTAGAATTAAAATTCGTTAAATATTTGAACGTTAACAAAATAATAATTGGACGCGATTTGTTTAAAAATGAAATATTGTTTGAAATGCAAGGCGGAGTCTTATCCTGGATGTAACCGCAGTTTTCACTCGTAAGAAAGTACAAATACGTANTGGAGATTGAGGCTCGGTTTCACCAACGCGAGTTAATCAAATCGGTCGATTAAATTCAGTTCATCCATTGGAACTGACCAATAGCATCTATTTAACAACGATGCAATTGGACAGTTCCAACGGAAGAGCTGAATATAATCGACCGATTTGATTAACTCGCGTTTGTGAAACCGGACCTGAGATTATGAATTAAAGATTAAAAATTGTCCAATCATAACTAAGATTTGTATTGCGATCGATGGCATAAAGATTGAAAATTGTCCAATCACAACTAAGATTTCTATTGCGACCGAGGCAACTTTCATGTATGATTTGTTTTCTTCGAGATGTTCTCGATCTATCCAATAGGAATCCTGATACATAAAGCATTGTCGGGAATACCACGAACGAGTTCTCGACGTTTGTCGCAGTCAAATACCATTCAAAGATTGCCAAAAATAAATATTTTGCATAATGAGTATCGGATGAATTGGCGCGCGTCGGTAGTTCAAGCATCGGGAGATGTGCTGTGGTATGCGCAGTAATCAGAAGACTGTTAGTCACCTCTCGCACACACTTCTCGCGATTTCAACTCGTCGAAGGTGAATTTCTCGCGCGCGAATTATCGTTTCTGGTATTGCCGAAAGAAGTTTCGTCCGCTCGTTGGCGAGATATCGTTCATTGAATAGCCACTGAACGCGAGTATCTCGCGAAACGTTCCGTCGAGAGCACCGAGCAAGATGCAATGCGTAATTGCTTAAATAGAAGAGAAAGTGACGATGGCGTCGAAATGACGTAAAAATTATGAGAGAATGATCGGAAAACGAGTTTTTATAGTCATTTCCTCGTCATTTAGATATAATTTTTATGTAATCGTGATTTCTTGTTCTACTTGAGTAGCAATTGGCCGTTTATGTTTTGGACCGATTAACGGAGAATTTGGTGAGCAAATCATCCTCGGGAATGCAGAAAGTAACTTCTCTGCGCTTGTAGCGAGATATCATTAAAACATTAAGACACCACTAAAAGCGAATACTTCACGTAAAGGCATCACGAATGTCGCGTGAAGTTGGCGCGCATCGAGAATCGCAAGTCGCACGTAATATGCACAATGAACATAAAATAGATGGCGTCGTGGCCAATACGCGCCCGAAAATTCATCATTCCGCATCTCTCGAAATTCCTCGTCTTATCAGGCATGAATTTCGTGCGCGAATTATCGGGAGTGCCGAAAGTTTCGTGCGTTCGTTATGACAAAATATTGCTGAGTAGCGAATATCTCGCGAAAACGCGGTCCGTCGGAAATGACGAACAAAGTGTTTTGCGCGTTCATCTCGTCGCAACGGTTGGAAATTTTAAATCACCGTCATTTTCGTTTACGATTCTCCGAAAAAGTGTAGCGAGTGAGATATTGTTGAAAATGCCGAAAGTAAATTTCGCGCGTTCGTTGTGACAGAATATCGTAAAATAGCGAGTATCTTACGAAATGATCCGTCGAAAGTGCCGAGCAAAGTGCCGCACATTTATTGCGTCCTAATGGTCCGAAATTCGAGTCGTTGCTATTTCTGTTTGCAACTCGTTGGAATCCTCGCGTGTGAAATATCATCAGGAGTGCCGAAACGAAGTCCCGCGCGTATGGTGATAAAACATTGAGTGGAACCGCTGTAAAATATGCCGTCAGGACATCATTAGGAGTGCCGAGAAAAAAATATGATAATCGGAGTTCGAGTTGCTACATTATATGCTACAATTTATTTTTTCTCGTCATAGAAAATCTTTGTATGTACCAATTTTATATACGAGGGTTGATCCAGAAATAAGGTTCCCATCAATTTTACAAATAGACAACATCGTTTATTCTCATAGAAATTTACATCGTTGGAAAGATGAAACTTTGCTCTATTTTTCTACATAATCGCCATCTTTTTCTATGCATTTTTGTAGACGGTGCTTCAATTTCTGTATCCCAATGTCGTAGAACTCCGTCGCCAATCCGTTGAGGAAACGTTTCACCTCTTCTTTGACTTCATCGTCGCTCCGTGCAACACTGAGAAAACTCAGGCGAGCTATCCAGAACCGCCGGCGACGACTGACAGCCGGTATAACGCTGCTTCACGACAACGCACGACCTCACATCTCCCGTCAAACCCAGGAACTTTTGACACACTTAGGGTGGACTGTCATGCCCCACCCACCTTACAGTCCGGACCTCGCGCCTAGTGATTATCATTTGTTCTCCAAGTTAAAGAAACACTTGAGTGGCCAACGCTTCCGGAGCGACGATAAAGTCAAAGAAGAGGTGAAACGTTTTCTCAACGGTTTGGCGGCGGAGTTCTACGACATTGGGATACAGAAATTGGAGCACCGTCTACAAAAATGCGTAGAAAAAGATGGCGATTATGTAGAAAAATAGAGCAAAGTTTCATCTTCCAACGATGTAAATTTCTATGAGAATAAACAATGTTGTCTATTTGTAAAATTGATGGGAACCTTATTTCTGGATCAACGTATATTTTATGATAACTGATCTTAGATCGTAAAAGAGCTATATTACCTAATCAGAAATGAAAAATCGAATTAGTGTCGATTATAGTGGTCTATTTCGACTTCGTTAAACAATTTTTCATATATAATTATATATAAGACGTCATATATGAAGTTTGTCCATATATAAAAATATATAATTATATATGATGTGGTGATACAGTTATATATGATAATATATAAACATACATTTTAATATATAATCATATACATATAATTATATATTCTTATATATGGACATATATTCTACATAATTATATATGAACACATTTTTAACAAGAACTGTGATCAGCGTTAATTTACCTCTATGATCAAACAGGAACTTCTGATACTAATATGTCCTGGCGATATTTTGAAAGGTTATATTTATAATATATTCTTATATCATTCATATAAAAAATACTGTAATGGCATAATGTTGGTAATAACAATCACAAAAAAAATAGGGAAATTGAACGGAAATTAATGTAATGACAACTTAAAACGATGACGTTGACGTTTACTTATATTGTGACTCTTTCCCATATTTATTTACTTGTATTTATTTTTTAATATCTCCGAAAAATTCTTAAATCACTGTTTAATACACATATTTGCATAGGTTATAACGTAACAAGCGTATATTAATTAACAATTTAACGATTTTATAACAAATGACAAGAATTTTATATTCCGTATTTTTTTCCAATTTTCAATTTAACATTGCATTAGATAAAAGTCTTGCACCTACTGTTACAACCGATTAAACCCTTTTCTCAGCTTTTCTCAGCCTTTTCGACGTGGAAACTTACAGAAATTTTTTAAATTGTTCAATTGATATAAAAATATTATTTATTACAAGGTCGAAAATGATAAAAATATCGACTGGTATTCAACAACGACCATTCATCGACACATCGACTTTTCATTTCTGGATGGGATAAAATTTTACATTCCTATATAAGACATTACTTCATTGTATAATTTATTGCTTTAAATTTATTTAATTGAAAAAAATTATTAAAGTATATGGTATTGTCCAATATCTCTATATTTGACCATAGATCTTACAAGAGGGGGTGTAACTCAGTGGTAGAGTGTCTGCTTCGCATGCTGAAAGTCCTGGGTTCAAATCCCAGCTCCTCCACAAGTACATATTTTTTTTTCATTCTCTCCTCCCTCCCTTATTTATCTACTTAACGTTATAAAATTTACGTAATTATACATTTTATTTTTTTTTATAAAAAATTCTTAATTACACTTAAAGAGTATATAATATACACCTTTATCTTTCCTAAAGTAGATATGCTTAGAGAACGAATACGTAAAATCCAGATATCTATGAATTATGACTGCTCGTAAATTAAAAAGATGATAACGTTATCCTATAGTAGTATAATCCTATAGTAGTATAGTCAGTTGACAATTGACTTGGAAAGACATTAAGCTTACTCGAGATTTTCAAGTAATGTAAATTTGACGCAATTGCGACATTTTTGGTGAATCCTCTTTTTCCAGAAAACTTAATATATTGCCCAATGCTACAAAATAAAGAAATCAGTTTAGATTCATGAAGTGAATAGATTGAATCTTAACCCTTTGCACTCGAGGGCTCCGGAGCGGAGCCATTTGTCTTCAAACTCGAGGGTTCCGCTATGGAGACAATGCAAATAACTTTCAGTTCATAACATAAGGACAAAGACAAATCGTAAAAACTATTGTGTATAGGATATTCCGCTCTTACTATTTGCATTGTCTCCATAGCGGAGCCCTCGAGTTTGAAGACAAATTTTAAATGGCTCCGCTCCGGAGCCCTCGAATGCAAAGGGTTAATTAGCTTTGAAGATATATTATTTAGCGCTTAATCTTATTAAAACAGCAGTTGCTGATACGTTCGCTTTAGGATCATTACCTCTCTTATCTTTGGAATCCATAAACATGCTAACTATGGAAAATCGACTCAATTGGCTTAATGAATACAGCAGATCCACAAGCAAATCCGTGTCGTTCGGTGTGCAGAATTGTTTTTCCAAGCAACACAGGATAAGACTGAGCATCGTCCCATCCAATTTATTACCTATAACTTTGAATTTAGATTAAAATATGATTTCTGAAAACCACGTTAAATAATCATTTACTGTATAATTTAAATATAGGAAACTATCCAATCAATAACGTTAAAATAGCGTCTTTAAAATACCGATCTTTGCGTAAGAAAACGGAACGGTGTTTCTTTAAATTATATTTAGAAATATATAAAATATAAAAAATTAATATCATGCAGTCATTGTTGTTTTACAATACTTACATTTATTCATATCCTTTTGTGCTATAGATCGCAAAAGCTGCGCGTGTGGTTTCAAATTAGTATCGTTCTTCAAGGATTGCCACAAACGTAGGAATTCGTAAGGCGTTTCGACATCCTCCAGTTTCTGCAAATAGATCTTCATGTGACGTACCTTCCCTAGTCTCCTTTTTTTTGTTACGCAAGAATGTTTCGAGATCTTAAAGTCATTTATACCTTAACGTCCATTTCAAATTTATCGCTTTCCTTCCGACTAACTTCGTTAGCTATCTTATCACACGTTAAATTATTCTTAGCCTTGCTTTCCTTCACGTACAAAATTGATTCTTTATTTTTATCTGCACATAATCCTCTCGTTAATGGACCTTTCTCTTCTCGCGTTTCTTCTTTCGTTTCCATTTTCGCTTTGTCGGTATCGCTAACTTCTCTCGGTCTGTCGCACGTCGTTCCGTCGTTCGGAAGTTCCTCGATGATAACCGACGATTTTCCCTTTCGGGACGACGAGACGCACGAAAAAATAGACTTCTGCAGGCTGTCTCTCACGGCACGCGGTCTGGGCAACGATTCGCAACGAATCGTGAAAACGTCGTTGCTCTTGTGCCCGGCGTCTCGCGCTTTCGACGTTTTATCCCCGCGGCCGGGATCCTTCGCAACAGGTGATAATTTATCGCCGCTCGCAGCGGCGCGCGTTGTCATCGCATTGCTTTTATTCGCCGCGGCGTTTGCTGCTTTGCTGCCCTCGCTGCTTTCCACGCAGTAACTCGCCTTTATGTGCGGCTTCGTCGCGACATTTCGCGACGAGCCCGGCGCTCGGTCGCAGTAACATATATTGCTGTTAACACGCTGTTTCGGCCGCGCGGTGCTCTTCGTTTCCACAGTTTCCTTCGATTTTATCGGCCCGACCTTGTCTTCGCCGTCGCTGGTGTTCTCTTCCTCTATCTTCATTCTGTAATATGTGGTCAAAAATCAACATCTACAAAGTGACGTTCGTGTACACCTCTGCAGGGCGATTATCGTTGCGTGAAAAGTTAAAAAGATGCTTGGCTCACCTCGTTTTCTTCGTTGACTCGCACGGTTTCCTCAGCTTGTTCACGCTCGATATCGCAGTTTTATTAGTCGGCTCCAACGTCAAGACAGCTTCGTAATCGGCCAGAGCCTGCGTGTGAATTATGTATGTGTGCACATTAGTAATTATCATGGAATTAATCAAATTGATTATATGAAATTATGTGAAATGTGATTTACGGAGAATATATAATTATCCTACCTGTTGCGGCTTCCCGAGATGTTCCAGGGATAATGCTCGGCGAAGAAGCGCTTTGACATTTGTGTAATCCATGCTAATTACCATGTTGCAGTCGTTGAGTGCGTCCTCGTAAAGCTGCAGCTTTATATCTGCGAATGCAACACATATTAATTCGATTTTGTTGCAATGCAGCGTTATTATTAGCATTTTAACAAAGATCTGTATCATAACTATAAAATATCTGACTTTTCGTCATTCGAATTTTTAAATAAATTTCAAAACGATTTCAAATTTCAATTTGTTACAAAATGTGCAACTTTCCGTCAAATCTTTTTTATTGTCTAATAATTTAGGAAATTATATGCAATTACATTTTTCAGAAGAAACTTGAAAATTTATATCTGCTTCTCTTTTAAAAATCTTGCATAATCTAGCTCGATATGTCATTAATATCCGTCGATAAAATGAATCTACTTGCATGTCATAGCGCGATTGTTGTAAGCCATTATATTTGAATCAATCTCGATGCTAATGTTGTAATGTCGAAGTGCCTCTTCATAATCTTTCGCCCTAAAGGCTTCATTCCCCTTTTCCCTCTCTTTCGTCGCTATCACGTTCAATTCTGTGCCGGTTAACGAACCTAGAGATAGAGAAAAATTCACAGATTTAGTGCAAGATTTAATTCTGCCAAAATTAGTGGCGTATTTGTATTCAGTAAGTTAGGGGTACGTGTGGTATGCCAGAAATCCCACATCGTTGAAGAAAGTGTACGTGAAATAAAGTGCAAGGATTTATATCTGGGACACCACGTTGGATCATGAATCCACTTGGTAGTTCTTCGTTTTCTCAACAGTCGTCGTTAAGCTCGAAAAAATTACTTCGCGGACTTACGTTTATCGACTGCCGTTTTATGCGTCGCCTTGCTCGTTTTGTCCAACTCCTTACGCCGTTCCTGGATTCTCTTCATTTCGGCCTGTCGCTGCTCGTCCTGCAGATCTATCCTGTTTATTTCCGTGTCGGCGTCGTATTTATCCCAAGCCGCGTAATCGCACGAAGATATTCGTTTGGGCTTAACGTGCTTCTTCTCGTTGATCCTCGCCTTTTTGTCCATGAAACGCGAATTATAAATAAGTCATCATTATCATTTTACTTGCAACCTTTCGTGTGAATAACAGTTAAATTATACTCAGCTTTGTAATAATTAATAATTACCTGCCCAATTATGATTTAAATTTTACAAATTAATTTATACTTTTGTGAAAACACGATATCGCGACAATAAAACACAAATGTTTGCAGTTTCAAAGTAGATGTACTAACTCGAGATAGTTTTTTCTTTCGAAGACTTTGATATTCGAATTTCGAAAATATTGTAGCTTTGAAACACCGGAATTATAAAATTTTTAGAATCGTCGTTAATTTTCATTTTTGTCATATTAAAAATACGAAATATTTGTGTTTTCTTTTTATAGTTATTACTTAGATTCTAAGAAAAGAATATTCATTTTTTATCACGTTTTCATACTAAATAAATATTGAGTCATGTTTTCTATCAAGCTATATAATGTTATTATTTTGCGTTTCCTAAAATTTATACTTTTTACAGTTATTTAAATCGAATATAAATGTAATGGGAAAAACATCTTTCAATAAGAAAAAAACGACTATATAATCTAATATATCCACTTATTTACAAAAGTTTATTTATAACATTTCTCATTTTCTGAATAAAATATATATGAATATTATAAACTATAGCATTCGCAAGATTGTATTCTTCGAAGCTTCGAAAGATTCCGTGCTTCAAGCTTCAACGATTACGGCCTTTGAAAATGAACCTCCGAAGCTTTGCCTTACCAAAATTCGAAAATTTGAAGTTTTCTTCGAAGCTTCAAAATTGTCGAAGATTAACAGTCTGATACTAAATATCTCGATAAAGTGTGTTTGTATATTTTGTGCCTATTAATCTGGTATACCTTCATATTTGATTTAGCCTTTCGGATTTCCGGCTGAGAAGAAAAGCCATCGATGAGAGTAGCTTTTTCTTCACCGATGTCCTTTTCGCGAGATTGCATCTGGCACGTCCAATTGCCAATCTCGTCGTCGATTTCCCGCTGTTTGTCCGGGCTCAACATGTTTCGTCTCAAAACTGGCTCCGCCTTTCTCAAAATAGCGCTCGTCGGTTTAATCCTGGCGAGACGCTCCTCCGCATGCTTCGTCAAATCTGGATATACTCCTTCTTCGCCAGAACTGGTATTAAACCGCAGGTGGAGAAGTTTATCACAAATCGTTAATAAACGTGCCGGAAAATAACGGGTTTAATGGCGCTTTAAGCAGCAAGGTTGCAAATCTCGTTGACGATTAGCGCGGGGATTTAAAAAGCATCCATAGGAGTTGTAATTATCATAATGTACCGCGCATATGTGTACACTTGGCGGATATACGCCAAATAGGAAACGTCATGGATAGAATTAATAATATTTCGCGGAAGTTTTTGAGGAAGCAACCTTGTAAATATGCTTCAGCGGACGTTAAAGGGACTCCCGACATCGGCGAGCGAGATAAAATAGTAACGCTTAATTAGTGTTAGCGCGAACGCGTCAAGTTCTTCGTTTTTTCCCCTCCCCGAGCTTCCGATGACTTTGCAAAGGACTCACCGCAGAACGAGGACGATGTGCTCCAACGTCTTCGCATTGGTGCACTCCGAGATGTATTCGTACGAGAGATTGTTGATCGGTACGTTGTACCTCTCTAGCAGAGTTTTCTTCTCGGGTTTCGCAGCGCTAATCAGATCTACCTTCTCGTTGCCCATAATGACAAATGCGGAGAATGTGGATGATACGCCGCGAAGATCACAGGTTACGTCCGTTGATTCGGTCTGTGTGTTCGGCGGAGACAACAGTTGAACAGCAGTTGAGTAGCAATCGAACCGGATTTGTTGGATCTGCCGGCACATGCCAATCACGTTCAATTACTGTTCAACGGTTGTCTCTGCACTTGACGGGCTCTTTAATTCCAAGTTGCCAGGGATACGCGAGCTGTTGATTCTCCGCGCGGCTCACGATCGATAACGCCTGAAATAGAAACTTATCATCCGTTAATTTTCCCCGAGGAGCGGGGAATCGAATAGTAAATAATTCAAATATGCCGAATGGTAAATCCTTAACGAGAGAGGCTGAAATCGGATTTTCCATTTCTGGATCGCAAAATTGGGAAATTATTCATTTGAACTGTCACACGGACGAAATCTGTCTGCACATAATCTGCGAATAATTTGTAGTTGCTATGAAGTAATTTTTTGCTAAAGAGTTGCAGAGTTGGGGAAAACTGGAGATTCCCTATTTGCTGATGTCGTTATCTCATATTCCTAAATATCTCTAACTTGTAAAATTAAAACAAATTATTGAGATTTACAAAGAAAAACCAGGTTGTGAACTTAAGTCAGACTAGCCAAGTGAAATACTCCAGATAAACAGAAATGCTAAACATAAGGTTTGTTTTTTTTCCTGCATTAGCTGCATTTGTTCAAGAAGTACACGTTCTGATACTCGCTGCTAGTATTGCAAATCTATAGTTCGTGTTACATTACTATAGATTTGCAGTATTGGCGGGGAACATACACTTTTTGAACTATATTTTATTCATTTAGTGCAGAAACAAAAAACAAACTTATAATATACAAACATTTAATATATGCTTTATGATATCATTGCAACAGTATAACATGTTTAAAATATGCTTGTTTTAAGAAATACATTTATTATGCCATAATTTTAGTCCAAGTATTGACTTCTTATTATTACAATAATTCCGAATTAATTGTGTTCTCTTTTGCACAAAATAAACAATAATATTTATGGCATCAGAATATCGTCGCAATATTGCAGCAATTTTCACGCCATTAAATGATTTTTTCTTTATATATTGACAAAGTACTTGTTATAGGACGCGTCTTAATGTGCATATGCTAATCACAATGCAGATAATATATCTAAATATGTATATCTGGTACATTTATAAGAAAACTAAACTTACGTTTCAATTTGTAACGAGACACCGCACCTCGCATCTATAAATATTGTAAACCTCGCCAATTGGAAAAATTGAAAAAAAAATTAAAAGAGAAAAAGGAGAGTAGATAGATAAGTATTTATTCACTTCAACTTAATGCCAAGAAAGGATTTGGTTTACAATATTTAACTTAATTACACTCATTCATCCATATTTTGAGATTATTTGATTAGTTAAAATTCAATACAATAAAACTCAATACATAAATATCACCGCACAAACATGCTTCTCTTATTATTTCTATTCTATTTAATCTATCGCTATCTTTTATATTTAATCACTAATTCTTACTTATTCTTACTTATTTTCTACTTAATTCTTGCATTAACCCTAAGCTATTTATTACTTCGCCTTACATCTCTTCGCTTTCCGTTTTACTTTCCTTTTCTATGTAACTAGTTGTATCTCTTTCCTTGACAAACAGGAGAGTAAAGAAAATCATACCTAAATTTCCGGAGAAAAGTCGAACCGCGGAGAAACTCACCGAGTGACTCATCCCTGACGAAATTAATCCCACACGTTTCCATCTTCGACGATACTGCATCCTTCGAAAAATCCTCTAAATTCCGTAACACGCAAAGTTACTTTCCAACAAGTCAACACAAGTCTCTAGTTATATCATCTATTGTCCTTTTCTTTACTAAATGCGAAATAAGGACAAATGATGATATAACCAGATTTGTATCAATTTGTAGTTGCTTTCCAGCAAGAGACACGAATCAACACAATTCTCGAGTTATATTTAACAATTATCGTTTTCTTTGTCAAATGCGGAATAAGGACAAACGATGATATAACTAAACTTATGTTAACTCGTGTCTTTTACCGGAAAGCAACCAAAGAGTCGAGGAATCGCTCAAATTTTGGAAGAAGAGCCGTAAAAATCGCGACTGTTCGCAAGCTTGCCGACGGCGACACTCAATATCCACTCTGTCTTCGTTCGGAAGACGAATTCACGTCCGCACCTTCACGACATACGTACGATATGTACACATTCGTGAGAGTAGTATGCGAGAGTAGTTCGCGAGAGTAGTATCTACCTTTTCCGCTTCCTCCACCTCCTCTTCGCCGCGGACACGCGCTCCGTGCAGCAGGCGCTCCTCGCGGCTTACCGCGCGCGCTTACCTGTTAACACGGCAGTCGGCTTGTAGCCCTGCGACGCGCCAGTACGTGGACGGAGAAGAGGCGTGCGTGCAAGTCTCGGGTCGTCGTGCCGGGGTTCCCGGTGAGCGCAGCCAAGTGCATATTAGACGAGGCGGCCGCTCTTCGCGGCGCATTCGCCGGCGAGCGCTCGCTGAGAGTGGAGAGAGAGAGAGAGATCGAGAGAGCGCGCGTGCGTGCGTGCGTTCCGCTCCCTCGTGCAAGTGCATTCGCGCGGAGCTACTCTCTCGTTTCGCGAAATACGACGCGCGGGATTGGCTGCGGTTTTGCCTTCGACGAAATTTCTCCCGCCTACCGGGAAACCGCGCGCTCTTCTTCGAAAAGCGCGCCGGATCGCGAGTCGTCGTCTGTGCGTGCCCGGTAGTTTCGGCAATATCAGCTCTATCGCCGTCGGACTCGAAAAAGTGTATGTGCGCCCCGATTCGAGCGATTACGAACTGGCCGTTTACGCACGACAACACACGCGATCCTGGAATTATAATCGGCTGGTCGCAGCAGTGCGCCTTCACGCGTCGCCGAGAGCGCCCGGGGAGCTCTCCTCCAGTGCACCGTCGTGAATTTCTAAACGTTTACCGCGGTTCAACGTACCGTGACAACTGAGTTACGATCGCCGGCGCGAGTCACGGTCGCCGAATTGTGTGTCGCAGTCGCTCCGGGTTTCTGCTGTAATTGCGTGAGAACGCGTATGCTCGTTCAGGTAATTATCATGCTCTGAAGCGAGAGAGAGAGAGTGAGAGAGAAGAGAAGAGAAGAGGAGTTCGCCAAGAGACCTCTCAGGCGGCGTTCTCGCAGCGAGAGGGAAATTAAAGAGCATCGATTGATCTGTGCGCAGGCACTTTTCTCGGCAAAAGTTAATTTCCTTATTGAAGAGCTCTCTCGCGCGCGCTGGAATTTAATTAATCCAGCCGCGCCGAGAGACGCGCGATTCACTGAGGTGTCTTGGTGAACGTTCGACACGTAGAAATGTATTATTTAATCCGCGGGTTGTCGGCCTTCCTCGGCGCATGGCTACTATGCAATTCGCGCGCGTGATCGCTTGCTTAATTATCGGAATTAATTTATGCGAAAAACCCGACACAAATACACGTACGTGCGCGCGTCGTGGAGTTGGGGGGATATGTGAGAATGCGTGTGGATTTCGACACGAATAATGCAATTATTGCGAGGCCGATTCACCCGACGTCGATTAACTCCCGTCGCGATTCAATCGGCTTCCCGTCCTTCTTTCTCCTCCGGATGATAGTACTTTAATATTAACGCTGACGGACAATTTAATTGATTACGATTATTGCCGGTCGACGTTGATAGACGTGTAATATCAATGTGTATTATCTGATAATCGTGTCCGCGTTATAGAGACTCCGGCGAACGACTGTAGGGCGAGTTATGTGTGCGCATCTGTCTTCTATTCTTTTTTTTTGTAAGCTATCGTCGTACTTAGATGTGTGTCGAGTGTACGTTTACGAGTGAGTCCTTATTTACTGGCAGAGAGTCGAAATCCTCGAAAAACCCGCGACGATCCGTCGCCACGATTAATCTGTCGATCAGATTTGGTTTTAAAATAAACAGTATATATCTGCGCGTCATCTAGTATTTACGCATCATGGACTGACTGCGCGAGGAAATTGATACGTGGTCTCCTATTACGTTGTATCGTGAGCAAACGAGTCAATTTTCACTCGCGCGACTGACATACGTCGAAACGACATGATTTAAATGGATAAAAACACCCGATCGATAGCGTGCAGTGAGTATTGTCCGATCGCGAATTATTTCGGCAAAATTATTCTCGCCTCACGGGAAATATCATTTCGAGTCCATGTAATTTGATTTGACGTAATTCGAAATAATCCAAAGCAAATTAATTTAATGTGGCTCGATTCGTCTCGATCTGTTTTAAGGAACAAATAGAACGTGATCCGTATAAATAATATTGCAAAAGAGTAAAGAAATTGGCATATGAAACTTGAAATATAACAGAATATAACTTAGTAATAAAATGTGTTCAACGTTTGTTCATGGCTATTTTGCGATTATTTTTGAAGGCAGAAAGTTGTCGAGTGACTTCGTATTTCTTATCTCTCCTAGAAAGTTGAGAATTGCGATTTTTTTAATAAATGCACTGTCACGATTCCACACGGAGAAAAATAATTTTGTCGCTGTTGTAGCGAAACGTTATGCTACTGCATGTTTGTTGAAACAGTAACAAAATTTAGTTTTGACATAACTAAATTAACGAATTATTCGTAATTAGAGCCGAAACAATTTTGTTGTCAGGAAAATGAAAAATGATGAAAAATATTCTGTTGAGTGAATTGGTCTTTAGGACACATTAATTTGTTGTTAGGACAAAATAGTGCTTACTAACTTTTTCTACATCAAAATAATTTGTAGATTCAGCAAAATAATCCAGCGAATGACAATTAGTACTCTTAACAAATCATTTTGCTGTCCGTACAGTAAATAATAACAGATCTTATTGCGACAGCGTAAAAATTGCTGTGCCAGCAAATTATTTCTTTTCGTGTATATACTAAACATTTTGATATCGCTACACCTACGTGCTATAACGCGTGTTATTGTTTCAATAAATCTACCGATGAATTCTGAAAAAAATTTAGAAGAAATTCCGATAATTTTAAGAGGCCGATACAAAAATGCTTTTCATAGATTAAAGATATAACACTTAGAACAGCAGTAAAGGAAAAAATAAAGATTCGTGCAGTTAGGCGTTATCAAGTTGGAGAAGATAGAGAAAAACGCGAATATTAAGGCCAGGAACGCTCTAACAGTTATTTCTTTATTAGTATCAGTTCAATATGTTACATACAATATTAATATCCCACTTACCTGTAATAATCGTGTCCATGTCATATGTACAATCTGCCAGACGACTGTATTGTTGAATTGTATTGGATATACGTAAAAAGCTACGTGCGTATCTGTCTTTTTCGTAACCACCATGGAGGGGACAAAGAGTTTGTTTACGTGCGAGTCGCTGAAAGTCAGTCGATTGCAGCACGTCGCAGAGTCAGTTGAACTTGCGTCGTATATTTGTTCATTGATCAAAACTTCGCAATATCGCTTCCGAATTTTGCAAAAGAAAATTTTAAGTCGTGCCTTTTATGGAACGTTATAACGTAATTTCGCAACTCATAAAAAGGAAGTTGCCGCACGATCACCGAGAATCTCTTACCTCTGACAAGACAATTTACGATAATCGCTTATTTATGAAATTAAGCGACATCATAGTTGACAGTATCGGAGTTATATTTAATTGAAATTGTGAATTTAATTAAAAATTATTTATCGATGGAAAGATAGTTTATTATTATTATTGCAATATTGCGCGATACTACACTGAGAAACTCATTTAGTTGAATCAACTAAATTCTTGTTTGACTATGGGCAAACAAATTTTTTTGGTTATAAGTACCAAGATTTAGTTTTCTGAACCAAAGGTTTGATTCTTTGCAACCTCTTGAAACTTCAGAGAATCAAACTTTCGGTTTAGACAACCAAACTTTGGTTATTACAACCAAAAAATTTGCTCATAGTCACACAAGAATCTAGTTGATTCAATTAAATGGGTTTTCAGTGTACGCACGATGACATTGTAGCGTGAAAACTTTTTAACGGGACTTTATCTCTTGCTCGTATTTATTATTTGGATCGCGATCTAGTTAATTCGCGTACATCGTGACCGCTTTGTTGTCTAACATCGCGACGAACCTCGCGATAAAGTCTCATTACGATCTCGCGTGAATAACACCGTCATGGTATGTGCCCTGAAGAAAGAGAATGAGGTTTAATCCGCGATACCAAATGCGTTATCTAATCTGAGCATCATATAAAGAGCAGCAAAGGCGAGATCGAGAAATAAACCTCGACTTCACGATTTTCGAAGTAAAAGTTGGTAAGTTTTTCACGATCTTTGTACGTCTTCTTCCCTCGCGTTCGCGTGTTAATTATTCCACCGTTACATCAATTCTACCACCACCGTTATATCTATTACTTCACTATTATGTTAATTGTTCCTTCATCACTTCAATTATTTCGCCGCTACGCTAATTGCTTGCCTCCAATTTTCCTCGATTGCTTTCCCGTTATATTACTCTTGTCATATTAAGTACACGTTCGGATGTTGAATTTGAATTGTAAATCTAACACAAAGTGTTTAAATAGTTCTCATTATGCGATCAAAGGACAAAGTGCTCCAGTTTTGCGCAACGAAATTCCAATTTCGCGCGGAAACTACTTAATTTTCTCTCCGATTAATTTCGTCGTTACACTGAGAAAAAGAAATTAAAACTTTGCAAAGTAAATGTTTCTCGTGACATTTTCTTCGAATTTTCTTTTGTGAAATTTACCTAAGTTTTCATATTAATTAGTTTATTTGCTACACTGAGAAACCTATTTAGTTGAATCAACTAAATTCTTGTTTGACTATGGGCAAACAAATTGTTTGTTAGAACCAAGGTTTAGTTCTCTGAACCAAGGTTTGGTTCTTTGAAACTTCAGAGAAGCAAACCTTCGGTTTAAACAACTAAACTTTGGTTATTACAACCAAAAAAATTGTTTGCCCATAGTCAAACAAGAATTAAGTTGATTCAACTAAATGAGTTTCTCAGTGTAAGAATACAATTTTATTTCGCCGTATTTTTAAATGAACGTTTATTTCTGTGAACTTTATATTTCACAAATAAATTTTTTAAGTCTTTTTCTCAGTGTACGAAATCTTGCAAATTGACTTTGCGTTCTTGATTTTCGGATAACAAGGTTCATGCAATCACAGGTATAATAAAGTGGGTCGGATCTGAGTGGTAGAAACATTTTGTAATTTTTTCAACTAATTTTTTTGACTAGGCACGTTGAAAAACCCATTTAATTGACTCAAAGAAAATTCGTATTTGGCATACAGGTATTTTGGTTGTAAAAACTAAAATTTGGTTCTCTGAATTTTTCCTTTTAATTTCAGAGAACTAAACTTTGATTCTCAACTAAAATATTTACTTGCCTTTATCCAAACAAAAATTTTATTTGAGTTAACTAATTGGTTTTCACAGTGCACTTTTTATTCTCACAATAAGTTAGAAAATATTTAAAAATAATAATATAAGTAACTAAAATATATCATAAAATATGTAAAATATGTGAAACATAGCGCTTCACAAGCACGGAAGTATTAAAATATAGATCCGGTCAGATTCGACCCAACCTTGTTATTCAAGGATTAATTGGGAAAAAAGTACACGCAACACCAACAAACAAAAGTTTCGCATCTTGTCGCCGCGGGGGATGAACGCATTCTACTTTTCTCGCGATCGTCGTAAGCGAGTCCGGTGCGTAGAACGAGCACGCGGCGTGCGGCGCGCGTGCGTTCATGTATGCGTGTCCGTCTTTTTTTCGTAATCGCCGACGTGTCGGCGGCGCCAAGCTAGAAGACGCGGAGGAAGGCCGACGACCCGTTATAAATGGAACCAGAGAGACGGCATTTCTCGAATCGCTGCTTGTGTTGTTATTCGCAGCGCGTCGGCCGCAGCGGGACGAACCAGCCGAGAAAGTCACCCTTCTTTCGAGGCGCGAGAAACGAGAGAACCAGTGAATCAGCCGTCGTCTCGCCGTCATCAGGAGCTACTACTATCAGCTTCCGATATCCGGCCCAACAAGGACCAGCTGAAGGAAGACGACAATTTTTCGAGCCAAGTGGACGCTTTCTCGCCGCTCTGGTGCGATAGAGTGTGCAAAGCGCTGATATATTGACACTCACTCGAGGAGAGTCGACGCAGCCGCGAGTCAGCTGAGATCCCTCGTCTGTAAAGAAGCATGTATAGCGAACTTGAGTCATGCTGTAGCGAATGATGTTTGGGTTGCGACGACAATTCTGTTGCGCGTCTTTTTTTCGTAATCGCTGTCCTAGCGAGCGTATGTTTACGTGTGAATCGTTGTCTCCTTGTTGAAAGTCGGTTGGTCGCGCCACGCAGCAGAGTCGCTGTTGAGGTTTTTCTTACACGTCGGTTCGTCCATGAGAAAAATTCGCTAGATCAATTTCTCGAATTTGGGATACATTACAAATACAAATATCCTAAGAAACCATCGGTTATCAGTCAACGTCATCGATCCTTCGCAAGATAACGCGTGACACATCTGACTCGACGCACTTATTAAGTAGCCAACGAGAACAACGCTCGACAAAGCTTCTCCGACGACAAAGCAGGTGGGGAAAGGGAAAAGACGATAAGAGGACGCACGACACCGAGTCAGGTGGAGCTCCTCGTTATCCTCCGGGTACCAGGAAATCGCGATAAGATAACGGCCGTAGCGTTCGCTCGTAAACAGTCGCGTTCGGAGCGCCGAGGAGGACGGAGGCAAGTCTCAATCCTCTCGGCAGATCAGGAGCACCAGGTGGCGATTGTGGCAACGATCTACCCGCTTCGGGAAAGGAGAGCTCGTTCCGATCGAAACGGTCGCGCAAGTTTTCAAGCGAAGTGCTGACAGAGAGAGAGAGAGAGAGAAAGAGCGTGTCGCAAGACCGACGTGTCGTCGGAAAAGGAAGCCTCGGTTGCACAACCCGCGCAGGCTTTATCGTGCCATTAAGGATCTCTCGCGAGGAGAGCGAGGAGTCGAGCTGGGCGAACGTGCCGGGCGAAATCGCGTCGTAATCGCGGTTACGTTCGCCCCGGTAGAAAACGACGAGGCGGAGCGCACCGCGGGGAGAGAGAGGCGCCTATTCATCAACCGCCACTATTTCTTCAAAGTCGCGCGGCAATTAATAGGAAAGAAGCTGTCGCGAGACTGAACACGCTCCGATCGACGTTGCGCGAGATTAACAGCTTCGTATCTAACCGGTGACGACGGGCGGCGGTATTAATTGATAATCGCGATTAAACAACCGGAGCTGAGACGCGAGGAGAGCCGCTGGAATATATCAGGCATAGCGGCGTTTTCCGAGCTGGCTTCTTCTCGTAACTTCTCTCGTTCATCTCGGAGAGGATTCCGAGCCGATGCTCCACGATTGGGGAGGGGGGAGGGGGGCACTTAGCAGTTTTGGAATTCCATCGTCGAGGGAATTAATCAACGTCCAAGCCGTTAATTAACCGGTGCAACAATTAAATATCGCGAAGCGAAGGAGGAGAAGAGGACGACGAGAGAGGCAGCCGTTCGCGTTATTAAGAACGAAACTTGATGGGACGCGTCAGAAATTAATTAGTGATTCGTAATCGCCGTGCTCACCCGGAATATTGAGCGGCGATGACTCGAATCGGTGATTGATTGATAATTAGTAACCGTAAGTGTGTCACGATTGTTGCGCGCACGCGAGTGCCCGACAAGGACATCCGGCCCTTCCGCGCCACGCAACTGGGTCAGTGTCCTGCCGAGAAGGACCTGGGGATGCAAGTAGAGTGCGGTGCAGAGTGCGAAGTGATATAATTGGTGCGTCCGCGGAGGCGATGTGTGATGCCAGCCCGAATGACACTTAATCCACGCAGCTGATGACAAATGTAAACAGGATCAAGGTGGTCGTCCTCGGCGGCCCCAGAGTCGGCAAGTCAGGTGAGCGATCGCTCTAATGAAATTTTCTCCACAATTTATCTCATTTCACTCGCTTATCTCGGAATAATACCTCGCCTTCGTTTTTATCAGCACTATTCTTAGAATTCTAATGATATTATTGTGACTAAATTTTGATAATGTGTGGAATGGTTACACCCTCTTTTGCATTTTGGGCTTTGCAGAAAAATATAATTTTTATTGAAATACAGGTTTCACGACATAATTTGGGTATAATTTCAGGATACAGAAATAAATTCAGAGGACACAAAAGTAACATAAATTCATATAAACATTTGCCCTATCTGACTTTGTTTCCGAATTACAGACATTTTCGTATTTCAATAATCCTTGTTTGTTAACTTTGTTAAGTCGTCAAACTTAAATCCTCTGAATTTTTACATATAAAGGTTTTTACATGTAGGTCAATTAAAATCTATAGTTTACGATACAATGGTAGCCAACGTTGATGTACTCCGCGTATTAAAGAAAGTTGTCAATAAATCAGAGCAATACCTAGAATATTCAAACGTGTTAGAAGATCAATGACGTTTACAGCTTCTTTTCAAGTCAAAGATGTGGTCATTTTGAACACTTTCTTTAAAGACGGAAATATGTGAAAATGCTACACTAGCTCAGTTTGTAACGATAATTGGCGAAACACGAAAACGGTTGTAACTCGGAAACTAAATTAAATGAGACAAATGTTTATATGAACTTTTTGTACTATTTTTGCGTCGTAAATTCATCCTTGAAATTATGCCCACATGTTATGAAACACCCTTACAAAAAATTAAAATAAACTATATAATACGACGTGTCGTGTGTCGTATTTTGCGGAGGGAATTTCGCATGTTGACTCTGTGTACGGGATTAAACCTGAATTACGTCAAACGAATCGCAAAGTAGATGTTTGGGAGCATTAATAATTTTTTTTTATCAGAATTTGCAGAACACGTTTTCGTCGCGTCGAAATTGATATTGATTCGCTCGCTCACTCGTACGCACGCAGATAATAAATAATAGCCGGTAGAAAAAAGTATGCGCTGCTCGATTATGGCGCAACGGCGTGAAATATTGAATCACGTCGGAAGGACGTTCATTATGGTGGACGATACTAATATCGCGTCGCGTACAGCGTGTAATTTCTGCGCGTTGTCTAATAGCGCACCGACGCAACGCATTGAATGAAAGTGCCGTTAAGATGGATACGCATAGTCCTCGGAATAATACGTTGCATTAGTTAACCCGACAGTCGCGCGACGCATATAAAGCGAGCAAACGAACGCGATAAGGCGGTTCGCCGACCTCAAATAAATCCTATTAATAACTGCTAGGACCCGGCACCTTAATAAAGCGCATTCTGCGTCTTATTTCTTTCTTTTCTCTCTAATTTCTCCTCCCGTCTTCTTCGTTCGTTGTTTTTTCGCATCGTTAAGTCACCGAATCGTTGCGTCATTCTCGGAAATTTATAATTTCTACATGAACGAGAGAAAAATAAATACGATTGTTTGAATTTCTGAGTTTCTTTCTATATTCGAATTGCAAATTTATGAAATTGGAACCCCGAAATGCGAATTTTAGTCAAATTCACGTGGCATTCATTTGTCTATGATTTGTCTACATTTGCCCATCAAAAAAATGTATTATCTATTCTGCAAAAATAAGTTATGTATAAATAAAAATAATTAAACAAGTTATGTATAAATAAAAGTAATTAAACAAATTTTTTATTTATTTTATAAATTGTCCTCGATTTGTCCACATTTGTCCATCAAAAAATTTTTATTTATTCCGCAAAAACAAGCTATACGCAAATAATAAAAAAAGAAATTGACCAAATTGTGATATCAACATCCTTATAACTATTTTCCTTTAATTCCTACGATTGTTTACGTTTCTGCACGAAAAATTGTTATTTGTCCACTTTGCAAAAGAGCATTATAAGCAAACAAAGCAAACAACGGGCAATTGTTCTTATAATATATAAACACTCCGTATGTGTGTATTTTTTTTCAAATGATGTACTGGGATCGATTTGTCCAATTATAATTCTTGTTTATCCATGAAACAAAAGTAAGTTATTAACAAACAAACACAAGAAATCTACAATGACAATGATGAATTTTATAAAAATTCGCATTCCTTCGGATTTCCTCCGATTGTTACATCCTTGCGATATTATTATGATATTCGGCATACGCCTCATCTTTTCGGTCTGTCGCGTTAATACGTATGATCGCGTTATGTCGCAGAATGCGAGGCGAAACACGCGACGATGGTGCCGGCGTGTTCTTTTGTTCCACTTTTTTGCGACGAAAACGACGACATTCTCACGCGGCGCCGTCGCCGCCGATGCGAGAAAGGATACCTCGCCGGGATGGAATCCTTAAAAGTCCCTCTCTCATGGGACCCCGCTGAGTATAATAAGGACCTCCGCGAACGTTATCGAATATCACTGCGCGAGCGAGAAGGAGCGAGGGGGTCGCCGTGCCACGAAAAATCCCGCACGGTTGCAGCGGCAGGTTGCTGCGAGATCTGGACATCCGATACATCCGTCCTGTTGGCCGCGTGGCGTTCTCTCCACGTTCGACCCTGGATTCCGAGTTTACGCAGTAACATTCCTCCCTTCCTTATCGCACCTCCGCATGATATATACGCGGTGTGCTGAAAGAACGTCGCGTACGTGAAACGATCTCGGCTTAATTTTTTCGCAGCAAAACGGTTGAGAGTCCTGTTCGATGAATGATTAAGGTAAAACGGGATAATGACGATCACCTAAGCGGAAACTCTCATAAAATTGGTAAGAAATGTCGGATTCAGAATCTGCTTAATGCAATGGATACACTGAGAAAAAGATTTCTTCAAATTTAATAAATTTTATTGTATCCAAACAAATTTCATCATTGGCATGCTCCAAAAAAACTAATGTTTCTATGAATAAGTACGATTGTTAGACTTTTCAACGAATATGTATCTTTATCTTAAACGAAAAATTTGTTTAAAACGAAAGATAATTTTCATACAAAGAAATTATTTGTTTCATTTTACAGATTTATTGTAACCAAATAATATTTTATTTGGTTAAAAGATATTATTTCCAATAATAGCGTTCTTTCTGTTAAATATAAAATATGTGTAATAAAATTTTCTTGAATTAGACAATAAAATTTCTATTTAAACAAATAATATTTCGTATATGTTGTTTCTATGAAATAAATTTTAGTTAAGTAAATAAAAATATTAAATCTAAAGAAACCTTCTACTCTGTGTGTCTACAGATGTTTACGATAATATAGATTGGTACAAAAAATTCCATAAAAATATATATCAAAGAGACAAATGAAAAAGCGAAAAATGAAACTTCACCGGGATTCCCTGACCTCAGGATAATGCTCGTTAACGATATTTACAATGTATAAAACTAGAAAAGACACATATTTTACTGAAAATCGAAGATATTTATTGAAAAAAAGATATAACAAAAGTTATGCATATAATATCTTAAAAAAATAGTCAATTATTTATTGATTTGCATCCATCACGTCCAATGATACTCGGAGATATCCTAATCAGTACAATTTTGTTTGCGTTCAAAGTCCGCAAAATATGCAGCGAAGCTACATTTCATCATCTCTCTCAAATTTTCCACAAAGAGAACATAACTTAATCTCGATCACTCCAGCACCGATTGACCGACATTACTAAAATTATATATTTTCATAAATAGATTAATCATGTTGTAACGATCCACCAATTCAGAAAATCTATACTCCTATCACATATTAGAAGTAACATTGCAAAAAATAATTGTAAAAAATAATACAATAATTTAGCATGAATAAATGCATGCTTACCACGTTTCTTTAGTAACGATCCTCATATCAGAAAACGACGAAATAAATTTTTCGTAATAGCTCAGCCGTGAACAATGCTAAGATAGCGATGCTGTATCTGATGCTTTCTTCGGTTTTTCATAGAGGACGGAAACTTACAGAATTCAATTCGTATCAACCATAATCGAGATACAGAAGTGACCGGAATTACTCACTGACCAGTATTACCCCATTCTCTTTTATTTTTTTTTAACTTGAACGCAGGTCGTTATATCGATCGCTCATTTATCGGGATTTTTTTCGATTCCTTGTTACGATTGTGTTAATTGATTGTAACGTCATTATCATTGAAATACCGAGCGCACGCGACACTTGAATCGTATATTTAAAATAAAGATTACATTAAGTGTTGCCCAAGCAAGATTACATCGGGAATGTTTAGCGAGAAGACTGAATCTTCAACGAGGACTTCGCAAAAACTGCTAATAGCGAGGGATCATAAAAAGAATCGTAGACTCGCGAGAAACGCAAGATTGTTATCTACAGCCATTTATCTGCGTTAACGCTTATTGAAGAGACAATTGGAGGTTCGCTACTAAGCCGGGACGTGTTCATAAATTCATTTGGTCTAAACGACTTGCTTTATTGCCGTGTCACAAGAAAAGCGGACAGACAGAAAAAAATAATAGCTCGCGCGAATCGCTCACCAGCGAACTTCTTTCTAGACGATCAATTCGATATTTTTTATTGTTCATGCCATCTCGAGATCGCTCATACACATGTTGATAGCTGAAATCTTAAATAACAACTTAATCGCGTGCCCTTTTTGCTCGTATTATCTTTCTCCTCATTTTCGCCTCAAAAAAAGTGTTTACCGCTAATAGCGTGTAGTTATCATTATTTCCTTCTTTTTTTAGATAATAAATCAAGAGAAAAGGGGAAACGTTCCTCTGCATGTTGTTGTACATGACGAATAAATATGTTCGAATTAATCCCGACGGTGATTACTAGAGAAAAGAAGGAGAAAAAAGAAAGAAATTAGGCGCACGAAAAATTCAACGCGTAGCTCTGCGTAGCGAAATGCGAGGTTGATTAATCGGTCCATTTAGCCGCTTAGCAGTTTCTATGGGCGTTTTAACGTGCTAATATGTGGGTGAGCAGAATTTCTGCCGATAAAAGATCCGCGACGAGTCCTCGGGGCAGAAAGGAAACTCCAAGGAGACAAGAGGATGCGCTTGGTTGATCGCGCCGCGCCATCGACCCTTTTTTATATCCCGTCTGCTCCTCTCTATCTCTCCCTCCCTCCCTCCCTCCCTCTCACTCACTCATTCACTCACTCTCTTATTCACGGCGATCGTGGCCGTAATTACTATTTTCTTACGTCCACCAGCGACTTATCTTCCAACGATCTATCTATAGAACCCCGCGCTGGCAACCATCGCACGTTGGCGAATGGCACCACGAATGGCTGCATTTTGCTCGTACCGTTGCATCTTCCACATTACACACAATTCTCGGCAGGTGACTTAATCGGCTGCCTCCTTTCATTCTTCTCTCTTTCGTTCTCCTCTTCTTCCTGCTTGGTTTCTCCTTTTTTTCTTTCTCCCGCCTCTTCGTTTCGCGTAGAATCACAATCGCTCAACCGATCGAAAAACTGCTCTCCGTTCGGTAGCTTTTCGGAGCTTTGTCAGCGAACAACATCGTAATAATTGAACTATCTTCGTTTTATTGATATTTTCACTTAATTAAACTTTCCTGAGTCGAAAGGCTCTACATTAAACTTTTAATTTTACAACAGAATAACAGCTAAGATATAACAAAATATATTTAATTTTAATTCTTATAATATAATATAACTCCTATTTTTTTACCCTGATGATGTCTTAAATTTCCATTTTTGGCGTCAAAATAGATGGTTGAAGATGGCATTAAAATTCAATCCGTCGGATTAAAAGTTTAAGAAAGGAGCTAAAGAGTGTTAGTATTGTCAAAGTAGGTGGTAGGTAGGTAGTAGGTCTTTATTAGTCTATAGCTCGTCTAAGTAAGTGCAAACTATCCTTAACAGCGTCAAAGTAGCATCAAAATATCAAGTTGGGGTTTCCGAGTCGAAATTTTAAATTCTACATTAAGTTTTTAAGTGGAAAAAATGGGAATAAATAAGAGAGAATAAATTCCCTCTTTTAACATCAAAGAAACACAATAAGTGTTCCTTTAAAGCTACAAAGGGAATTTGGTCCTTCAGAATCTAAATTTTAGTTCGACATTAAGTCTTCAAATTGAGGAAAACGGCAATAACTTCCCCATTTGTACCTGCCAGAAAAGCACAATAGAAGACTTTTGAACATTCAATGTAGAATCAAATTAAACTTAAATTAGAACGAAAATTTTGACTCGGGTTATTTCACTTCTCCGCAAAATATTCCGTATTTTCATCTCGGATTCTTTCCTCGCAGATTTCACGTTGCGGTTGATCGCCGAAACTTGAATTCACCAAAATTAAAATCGCCGAAATCATCTCACGTTTCTCGTCCTGGTCCTATCCGCTTCATCACGAGAATCCGTGCGAGTCGGTCGTCCGTTACTTTTGTCCATCATAAATACGACGTTGTCGCAGCGTTGACCGCGCGCACCGTCACTCGAGTATGACCCCGCGTAGATAAGAACTTTATAAACGCCCTGTATCTCCGGCTCGAGTGTCGGGTTTCCTTTGCGTTTGGGCTTCGACGTGATGGAGAGCGTGCTTTCATTAGACCCCACGCTTGGCACAGATCGCCGTTGGGACTATTAGGCATTAGGAACAACATTCCCGTGTCCACATCAATTACTTCGGTTCACGCGGCGTGTATAGGATTACGTGTAACGTCGCTTCGGTTTGATGACAGTCATCTGTGAGGGAGAGTGTGTGTCCACTCGATTACGTGGTAGCACGGCGTAGACCGCTAATAATCCGTGATGTCGTTACACAGACCGTTGAAAGTTTGACCTTTCAGTGAAGACTTCTATTTTTAATTGGTTAAAAATATGACGTATCACTAGCGGCGCGTAGCGTCCGTTGTTTTACGTCGCGGTGTGTGCGACGATCATTTATTTCCTCTATATATAATCAAGTATAAATAAGTGCGAAGAAGATAATCAAATAAGAAACGGGAGAGAGCGTGTGAATTCACAAATCGGAGAATTTCGTCGAGACGTCACGAGGCAAAAGTCGACAAGCATTTTTGAAATATTTCAACATTGGAACGTTCGAACGTACTTTTAAATAAAGCGCAACGCACAACAGTGAACGATTCGAACGTGTGCATGTTAATTGTAATTGTATCCTCATTGAATTAAAAATAGAAATTCCTCTCCCGGAGGAATCTCTAAAGAAGGATCTCTAAAGGATTAAATTTCCATTTAGCCCATTAGCTTTTCGCGATCATGTATTGAAGCGCCGTTGAAATATCATCGTCCAGCTGCGCGGATATATTTCGAAGATATGCACTCTATCTCTCATCTCGGCAAATAGCTCACGAATGAAGTTCTATATTCTGTTTCTATTTGTGTCTATTTCTCCTCTCTTTTCCTCTCTTCGTGATATTCTCCCTCTCTCATTCTCTCTTTCATCGCCCTCGTCGTCTTCGTCGTCGTCGTCGGGCTGAATCGACGACAGATTTATAAACGGTGTACCTACGAGTATGGAGCGGCACGAATCTATGTAGCCAATAAGTCTTCAAGGGTCGAACGACGACGACGACGGCGAGGAACGTCGCCGACATGTTGAATCCTAGGCCGCGTTTCGCGCGGTGCAACGAAACGAAATTTATGAAGCAAGAAATTTATCGGCAACTCGCGAGAACCCGTTTTGATATTTATGGTTTCTTTATTAACGGACGATGGAAGTGAGTTAATAGCGTTTCAACACCTGCACGCAGGGGCGCGTCTTTTAGCCGAGGAGACGCCGAGGAATAGATACGTTCACTCGACGCGATTCAACATTTAATTCGACACTTAAGAGAACGCCATACTTGAAAATTTGACCGACGGTATACTGGTTTTTTTTTGCAAAACTTACGTTTTATTGGCTGTACAGAATTATAAATGTTTTTACACAGTGAGAAAATACACGCGAAAATTAATTGGATCATTGCTCCAACATATAATAATATTGCTGCAGTATGTGGCGAGAATAATTAAAAATTTCAAAGTGACATCTCTAACTGTCAGTTAGTAAATATTCACCCGATACAGAAATCTTACAGCTTATACATGCCGTATGTATCAATGCTCTAATCAGGAACACTTCCAAAAACCTTCTTATATACGGAGAAAATATTATAATGAAAATTACCATTCAAATTTTGTTATGTTATAGCGGAATTATGATTGAAATTATGATGTGTGTTGTAATCTTTAGTGATGTGTACAATGAAGCATATTATTAAAGATCACAATACATATTATAATTTCAGTTATAATTCCGGTATGGGCCAACATTACAAAATTTGCGTAGTAATTTTTACCACGATGTTAGCTATAACTAATATATAAACTAATAATGTATTAGCTATAGCTATTATTATTTAGCTATAGTTTTTCAGTTAAATTTAGAGACCTGAGAAGATATGAAAAGTTGGCAGAAAAATTTTCATATATTTTGGTTAAATTTCCCATTATAGATACAGTAAAATAACGCACATTCATCACACTCATTTATGTAAGATATACAAGAAATAATACAAAAAAGGTAGTGTGATCGTGTCAGTGTTTATGTGACATAACATTTTGAGGATTGTTTCTACGTTATCAACGTTTATCCAGTTCGTCAACAACTACAATATTTCCTTAACGTTCCCGGCCGGATTTTTTTGCGAGATGGTTCTCGAATTTTCTGATCGATCTTTCTCTTTTCTTTCTGTTTCAGCCGTCGTTGTGCGATACCTGACGAGGCGATACATCGGCGAGTACAGCTCGACCAGCGGTGAGTGGTTTCTTCTTTGTTATCCCCTACCTCGCGCAAAATATAATTGCCGGCGCGAAATATTCGCTCGTGCGAACTAAGCGAACAATCACGATTACCCGCTCTCAATTTCGAGGTATCACGACCTAAATAAATGTCCTATCTGAAGTTCCCTTCTGCCACGTTACCATTTCGACTTATCTCACGAGGGGGGCGGCTCCAGCTCACCCCGGCTTGCAAAGGCGAGCGCGAATCTAAATCTTGATCAGTTCCCCTCGCGTGCTTGGTCGTGCGCGCGCGCGCGCGCCGGAAAAATCCGCCGTGAAATATTCTCGCGCTTAAAACCGGACTCTAATTCAAGGGTATCCGTGAAAAATCTTAATCATGGCGCCTCGCGAACGACGTCCCGAGGGCATTCTAGCGGTCACAGAAATACGCGAGATAGAGCGAAGGGCTCTTTATAAGGAGGGGTAGGAGGAAAGCGGGGTTTATAGAGATAGATCGAGAAAGGGAGAGCGAGCGGAGGAGAGAGAGAAAGAGAGACGCAACAAACACAGCGCCGGACCCGAGGAGGAGGGCGGAGATTTAAACACTCGATATGAAATAGAGCCTATGGGGAGGGTCCGCAGAATGCAGATCTCTCCCATAACTCATGCAGGCTACTTCGCCATAATAATTGCCGTGCACGCCTGCGGACGTGTAAGCTACGACAGCGAGTTTCGCGGATATCCGCCGCCTGGAAAAATTCACCCTTCCCGCCCGGCTCACACACCTCGGGCCCCGTGAAGTATTGTCCCCTTAACCCTGAACCGTCACTCGCATTTTTGTAACACTTGTGCATGTGACCACGCCGACTGGCCACGTCTCCTCACCGGCTCTTAGCCATTTAAACGACGCGCCGCCGTTTCTATCGCGATCGGTGATGATAATCGGAGAACCAGAATTAAATATAATTTGCTGGAGAAGTATGCAAATTTATGTTTGATTAGGAAAAATTGTTGCTAGCATCGCGCGCAATATATATGTGCTCAGCTTTAGGATTAAACTTCCTTTTGGAGGATAAATTTTTTTTTAGATCAGGAAAATGTATCGACGAAAGTTGTTACATCGAATGTCTCACCGTGCATTTTCCAGTATAACGAATTGACACGAAAAAGGTTTATATTTTTCATATTTCGCGCGTAACTCGGTGTCTGCGCATTTTTTCAAATGAATCAAAACATTAGATTTTTTTAATTGGTCGTTGATCAGTAAATCAACTTCAAAACGCGCGGCTCAATTGGAAAACACGAGCTTCTCATCTTGGTACTTATAAGCCTGTAGCCGAGTCTGCAGGAAGTTTCTCCTCACTTTCCTCGCAACCGCGTCCACGTAACGTGCGGAAAGCTTCCCAGCACAATAGCGCAATCATCGATTTATCGAATTTCTCTCGTGTAACTGGCAGTTGGAATCAATCTTGATCTCGATCGATCTAGCCGCGATCGATAATGCCAGACGAAAGTGGAGGGAAGGGCGCCGTGAGTGGTCTGGCCATCGGTATTAATTAATTTCCTGGGAAAATGATGGATAATCACCGTTGAACGTAACCAGGAAGCGGATAATCTTGCGTGTCCCCCCCCCCCCCGTTGAGCGCGCGCGCGCGCTCGCGCGACGGAGAGGGGGAGGGATAATCGCTCAATCGATCCTCAAAGATGACGCCGTGGGCGCTACGATCCGATCGAGAGCCGTCCATCGTTGGGGATCGATAAAAAATGATAAGAATGACGGCCGACAAAAAGAGCCGCGGCGCGCAGACACGACAGGTAGTGTGTCCGAGGATATTATACACAGGCTGCGCGCCTTGTGTAAAATAAACCTTAAGAAGTACCGGAGGCATAAAACAGCGTCGGAGCAGGTTGCCTCAATCTAGAGATAAATTATTTCCACCGCATACAGAAATAGATAGAAATCAAAGTATCTCTTCTTTTTTTTTTGTAACTTTCTTTACGCTTTCTAAGACACGCGCTTTACCGAGCGCTCGTAAAATTTGAGGAAATTCATTCTGGCGTTCTCTCCTTGTTTATTTTAAGACTTCGAGACATCGAGAAATGTGGAAACTTTGGATTTTTCGAATGTTAACGACTTTGGCGTTTCGCCAAACTTACGAATTGGCTAAGATTGAAGTGGCATTCATGGTTATCATGATTCACGGCAATGGCGCATCTCCCTTTCTCTCTCTCTCTCTCTCTCTCTCTCTCTCTCTCTCCCAGTGTATCTCGCGTGAAACGAATCGAAAATACGTTGACACTTCGTGCGATTTGCGCGCATTATCGCGCACACTTTCGTTCCCGATCGTTGGAGAATCACTTTTCCGAAGAAAACGCCCTCGAACGGTGAAAGCGAGGCCATTGATTTCCTTCGGCTGGTCCGCGTAGATGATGTAGCAGGCGAATCTGTGAAAAATTTTCTACCGGGTAATAAATTAGTAGAAATTAGTATCTCTCTTATTAGTCTAAAATAAAATATCCGTAAGTTGACGCACACAGAAAAATATTCGAAAATTCTAATAGATTGGATCTAATAGATTGGAGAGAAACCGCGCAACGCGTTAATAAAATGTTACCCGCAGTTAATCCTTACAGAAATGTTCTAGAAATTCTCGAAGATGTAAAGCGCGAGAAAAATATTTCGAAGGAATTTGAAAATACAATCCGGAAAGATCTAAATATAAATGTAAGACGTCAAAACGATTCGAGAGTTCTAGATTTACAACCCGCTCTGCGCCTTGCTAGATCTCTGTTAGATGTCCGCGAGAAGGGAAAAAACGATAGATCTATAAATCTAGGCATCCTCTCGACGATATAGCGATTTAAGTTACTTTCGAAACGGCCGCGCATTATTGGTTTCCATCAGCACGACTTAAATTTGATCTCTCTGAATAAGATCGAGGATGATCTGCCACGGCGATTCCGATTACAAGGCATTCGTATGAGCGCTACGTTTTACGGGGCACGAGGATAATCGGTCCTTTTCATCTCTCGCCACGAGATGCAGCCGGCGTTTGTTATTATTTCGATCTCGATTAACAATGCAAATCTCTCCTTGCGTGGAATAATTCTAGGCAATGATTTAGAAAGCGAGTCTCGTTGTGCATTGTCGGCCCCCCCTCGCGAGCGCACGCGGATGGGAACGTTTTGTCCGCGCGGAGAGAAGATTGCATCGTGCATCCCGATCGCTCGATAGATCCACGATAGATCCACGATAGATCACGTACCACGGACGGATCTACGGCAAAAGCCGAATCCGCTCGGTGACAGTTATCGTGCTCGATCATATTCGTCGAAAGTGTGTCGCAATTTCATTTTTTTTTTTTTTAGCAGCAACCCATTCAATTTCCGCACTCCTAATTTGTACTCTTGGGCTCTTTATTTCCCCTTGGTATTTCAATTTTCTGTTCCATTCGCGAATCCCTCCCGCGTGCACGGTTCGGTTCTTAGATTCCCGACCGCTGCTCAAATTACGGAGTTCGTATCTCTTAGATCCGATTCTTGTTTTTAACTCGATTATATTACTCACACATATACACATATACACAAATGCATACAAACACACACACATTCACAGATCGTTCGACTTCTTTCCACATGCGTCTCTCGCACGGACCTCGGACCGCGTTCCCTCACGCTCTCGGAAGCCTTTTTCAGCACGTCGATATTTCTTCCACGAGGATGCAATGAATTTTCCGTCGCAACGCTTGGTCAAATCGTTTCTCCATCAGCATTGTCCAGCAATAAAACTTTCTCGAGCGTAACGGCCGCTAATATAACGAGCATCCTTATTTGCTTGTTTCTGCGCCTCCCCGACACTTTGCTGCCGACTATGAGGTGTTTATGAGTTTATTTATCGTTTATTTATTGCGCCTACCCTGTTAGGGCTACTGTATTCGACGTTCTTCCGCGTCTTCTCTTCTCCTTCTTCGCGGTGTGCATGCTTCGAGCGTTCTAATCAGCTTCGAGAAATATGAGCTTTCCCTTTTTTGCTTGCCCCCCTTCCCCCCCTTTCCCGAAGGTACGAACTAAATTCTGAAAGTTCGATCGTCTAAAAATGTAAGAAGAGCGATGAAATATCCAAAGTACTTAACCTCGCCGGACGCAAGAATCTAAAAATTCGACGACCTGTTATCCCGATTTTTAATAAAAAATATAACGATTCAAGGACTTAGATGTTCCAAGATGTAAAGCTATATACATTCAAACTTCCAAATATATGATAAACGTACTCTCTAAAGTGCAATTAGTATATTATTATTGAGAAACAGTCAATAGTAATTAGTGATCATAGTAATAAGTATAGCACTGTAAATAAGTAAAATTTTGCTGCAAAAGTCTGTTAATAGCAGCAACTGTTTCCATCGGAGAAATCTAACTACAGGAAAGAAAGATATTAGTTATTACTTCCTTTTTATTATCTTAATCCAACTCTAAAGATATTATTAATGATTTTGCCTGAAATATCCTTAATTATGTTTATGTTAATTAATTTAATTTATATCATATTTAAAAAACACACTTATTCTAATGAGACTCGAATTCAATACTTCTAGTTCTTGAATCTGCTACTATATAAACTACGCCAAATACGATATATAGTTGAATGCACATACGATATGTATATGTTTATTTCTGTTACGGGATACATAACAGTGATTTGCAGTGAATATTTCATTTAACCAAAATCAATAAAATATTAGATAAAAAAGCTAAGTGAACGTTACCATTAAAAATTAAGTGGAATACTTACTGATTATCGGATAGAATATTATTTCTCTGATTCAATTTAAGAGAATATAAAGAATGTGAAAATATTCAACGACAGTGAATAATGTACGGAATAGTTGGAGCATGCGTAACACGCTATTCAAAAATGTCTCACAGCGCGGCCGTTTTTCCGATCACGAATTTCCAGCGAAAGCCACGTGTCATTGTCAATGGTCGTAATGACATAGCAACGAGCGTCAGCGTAACTAATTGGAATTGTCGTTACCAACTACTCCGGGACTTTCGCGCATTAGCCGCGTTTTCTATCCTCGGGAAAATGCCGCTGTTGAACTTTTCCAAGAGGAGATCTCGTAGTATCGGTCGAAATAACGCCGATTAAGAAAGATTGCTTCGTCTTACCTTTTTCGATTTGCACTCCGTATGTCCCGCCAGACGTTTACGGTGATTGTAATTTCACTCGCAGGTGGTATTAATAGAGACAGGCGTCAAGCTTAGTGTTTTTCTTATTTGTTGCAGATTTCCTCTACCGGCACAGCGTCACTATCGACAATGTCACGACGGAAGTCGAAATTCTGGATACCTCCAGGTGCGAGGTGAGTCTGTATTACAATCAATATAACAAAGTATTTTCCTTAAAAAAGGAAATAACATAAAAAGATCATCAAAAATCCGTGAACAGAACAAAATCGATTTAAAGAGGTCACTTTTTCGAATATTAACGTTTCAAACGGAGATTTATGACTGCGATTCTAAACAAATAAATCGTGAAATCGTAGCTTACGAAGTAATCTTGCTTATTGAAGTTTATTAAATTGAAGCTTACGAAAGAATCTGACTTACAGTTTTATGTAAACTGTAATTTCATACTAGCATCTGTACCGCTTATCGTTACATATACGAGGTCTGTTCAAAAAGTATCGCGAATTTTGAATTTCCGCGGGTTACGTATATTCGATTTTCGATTATTTTGTGGTGTTATGTTGGTACTCATGTCCCTCACTTATGCCAACAAGTTCGGCCATTTTGAATATTCAGTTTATCTTTGACAGCTGTTTTGCTTGGACATGTTTTGGCTCGTCTTCGATTTTTGCCTATTCCAAAAAATGGATCAAAGAATCTAACAAAATTAAGTGCGCGGACGCATTCCGAATGTTGACTGCGGCATATGGTGAAGCTACCTTGGACCGAAGCAACATTTATCGGTGGTACAAAATGTTCTCAGAGGGCCGAGAAGATGTGAACGACGAAGAGCGTGCCGGACGCCCGAGCACGTCAACAACAGACGAAAACATTGATGAAGTGAAGAAAATAGTATTGGCCAATCGTCGAATCACCGTTAGAGAAGTTGCTGAGGACCTAAACATATCGATTGGCT
>NW_014559449.1:43164-45795 GCF_001313825.1 Dinoponera quadriceps
TATATATATATATATATATGTATATATGTATGTATACTTTTTACTTTCGATGTGCTTTCTCCGATAGAAAAAAAAGGAAAAAGATCATTAAATCAAATCCCTACGTGGACGATCGGCTCCGGATCAATCGTCTCTGCCTGACCTTTCCTAACCCGATTCTTCTAGAACACGGTAACGAACGTCGAGGCGGAAATCCTGCGAGTTGGCCCGTTAGTCGCGTATTTGAATTGAATAACGATCGTCTTTAAACTCGAATCTAGGCGACTGCGATCGCGACCGTGCACGAACAACACGTGGGTTCACCTGTCGCAGCTAGGCGCTCGTAGGAATTCCAGCGGGGTCGCGTTAATGTCGGATGAGGCATTGTTCTCCTTTTTCGAGGAATCACCGTAGGTAGTTACGAACGCAAGCGCAAGCTGCGGGAACTCGCACGATGATAAATTCACCTTGCCCTTTACTTCCTAAATGTTGCATATAAGTCTTGGAGATTTAAAGAGTCCGTGTGAAATTTTCGCAGTCACCAAGATTTTTCTCAATTTTACTGTTCTCTGAGAACTTCCAGACTTTTAATTTTTATATCCTCAGGTGTTAAACTTTTGATGTTTCACGTCTTCAAAGACTAACAATTCGGAGTCGCGATACTCTAAAATTTTAAAGTCTCAAAATTTTAATTGCCCGAATACTCTCGATATATCGCGAGTTTTGAATTTCCGAGGATTCCAAATTCCAACGTTTTCATTGCGAAATCGATTCGCAAACGTGGCCAATGATCTTGTAATTTGATAATAGCACAGATGGAGCATTACGCAGCGAGGAAGCGAGTCGCGATTTATTTTTGTCGGACCCGCTGCGGCTCCGGTTCGTTTTGGCATTTAACCGTATCCTTCCCCTCGATGAGCGGTGAGAAAGTTCATTCATAGAAAGTATTTCCTGCATAAGTTCAAGTATTGCGACTCTCTGGCGCCTTTTCGACGTAGCAGAACGACTGCGTGCGTTTATTACTTTAGAGTTAAACGCGGACGTGCAGTAAGGAACAAGCTTTCAATATCGCGTAATTTCACCGTCACGTTTCCATCAACTCACGCTTTAATGTCGTATCGGAAAAGTACATGAGTGATTAAAATATTAAAGAGATCAATATTTCCTCCGGTAAGAAAGAAATATAAAAGCGATAAAAAGAGAGAGAAAGAGAAGGAGAGGGAGAGAGATTTACATTAAATGACTATTTAATTAAATTTAATTAAATGTAATAATTTAATATAACATTAAAATGTTATATTAAATTATTTTATAGATATATTTTCGTTCGGTAAAAATTGAAATATTTCGTGTAAATTTTTAAGACTATTCGTTCTTCATGGGCGGCGAAACGCATAATTCCCGTGGTAGGGAGATTTTCAAAGACGTTTTAAAGCAGATTTTCAAAAGCCGCTTCTCTCACGAGCTGCTTACACGTACGTTACTACACCGACACCCGTTGGTTATTCGGTAGCCCCGCAACGAGACTCGATCTGGGCCCGGGTTGTTTTTAGCAAACTGGTTCTTCTACCCGGGGCTCACAATTACTGGCTTCCTTTTTTGTGCTGCTCCCCAAATGTTTGCACCTGTCGCTTAAAAGGCCGCGAACCATGATCCGCAGAATGGCACGCTAGACACGGATCTTCAGGTTCTAAGATCCATATCCTACGATTTTCACCTCCTATTTTTGTATTATCAGTACTTGATTAGATCGATCAATTTTTTTTGCAAAATTTTTTAATTTTTAGGTCTACATATTTTTTAACCTTCTAATTTTTTTATGTGGAACTTGTAACTCTTCGCGTTGAAATATTAAAACTCTTAAATCTTTGTTTCGGTGGAGATTTTTAAGATCTCATATTTCCTTATTTGTTGAAAATATTTATGTCGATTACTGATCTTCGAACTCGCGAATCTCGATTTCCTAGAATTTAATTTCTATTCGCTATGAATCGAATATTTTCAACACCACTGCGCCATTAACCAGAACTGCACGACTCGCTGGCAAACAATGCTTGCCCATTTAGAGAACCTTGTACGTAGAACGCGTAAGGATGCATGCACCGTTACCGTCTGAATACAATAAATAATCTGGTACAGGAAGCATGATGCTAGCGATTTGTATGCACGTGCATAAAATTACGTTTTAAACGCTTCCTTGCCCGCCAACAATGTTAGAACTCGAAAAAATATTTCAACGAATAGTTCACAAAGATTGTATCAAGTATCATAAAAATTTATTAAGCGATAAACTCAATAGTTTTATATATTCTTATCGCACTGTTAAATTCACCGTATATTAAAAAGGTTCAACATAAAACAGCGCCAAATTTTTGGAAAATTATTTTTTTGTGAATGAGGAAATTGTATTAGATAAATAATATTATGAAGGACAATTCTTTTTTTGGAAAACAAACCCTTACGAAATCTCAGGCCTGTATTAATATAAATGTTATTTGAAACTTTTCCTATGTAAGATACTCAAATCAGAATTTAGAATCAGAGCCAAATTTGAGCTTTTTATTTAAATCATGTAACATATATGCGATATTTCATTTGTATTAGGTTGGCAAATAAGTTCGTTCGGTTTTTTTGACTGGTATAAAATACAAT
>NW_014559450.1:0-1483 GCF_001313825.1 Dinoponera quadriceps
AATTCACGGACAATTTCTTTTGAAGGACGCCCATGCTGCGGTTTCTGCGTTGCATTCATAAACTGCCAGAGAGGTGGAAAAGATGTATAAATAGCAATGGACATTATTTTGAATAAAATATTTTTTATCATTTTCAAACAACAGATTTGTAATTTGTACAAAAAAATTCCGGTTTCACACTTTTACACATGGTAAACTCATAATTCAATTTATTTATTATCATATCATTGAAAAGTTGTTTTGGCGAGACAAATAGTCGCTGCACAATATCTCCACTAAAGTTAAGAGTAAAAACGTTTAAGAACATTTGTTCTTGTACAGTGTCATAGAATTGTTATGTAAGAAGTGCGAGTAATGAAATTATTTTCATTTTGATTACCAAACAAAATTTCAGTTTCATTTCTAAACAAATTCTCATATATCTAACACAATTTAATTAATAATACAACACAATATGATCGAAATAAAAGTTACAAATTGAGGAGATATATAACTTGAAATCAAGTGTCGAACAACAGTCGCCACATGACATTGCATTCAACAATTAAACAAATATTTTCGTAACAAAATTATGAAAGTAATGTATACATAGATTGATACTTTTTTTAGTAAAATAAGTAGTTGCTATATAGTGTTGCCAGAATGATAATAAACGACAGTATATAATCTTGCATATAAAAATGTACCAGGTCTGTTCAAAAAGTATCGCGAATTTTGAATTTCCGTGGGTTACGTATATTCGATTTTCGATTTTTTTGTGGCGTTATGTTGGTACTCATGTTCCTCATTTATGCCGACAAGTTCGGTCATTTTGAATATTCAATTTATCTATGACAGCTGTTTTGCTTAGACGTTTTTCGGCTCGTCTTCGATTTTTGCCTATTCCAAAAAATGGATCAAAGGATCTAACAAAATTAAGTGCGCGGACGCATTCCGAATGTTGACTGTGGCATATGGTGAAGTTACCTTGGACCGAAGCAACGTTTATCGGTGGTACAAAATGTCCTCAGATGGCCGAGAAGATGTGAACAACGAAGAGCGTGCCGGACGCCCGAGCACGTCAACAACAGACGAAAACATTGATGAAGTGAAGAAAATAGTATTAGCCAATCGTCGAATCACCGTTAGAGAAGTTGCTGAGGACCTAAACATATCGATTGGCTCGTGCCATTCGATTTTTACTAATGATTTGGGCATGAGACGGGTCGCCGCGAAATTCGTACCAAAATTGCTTAATTTTGACCAAAACAGCATCTCATTAACATTGCTGGGGAGCTGTTGGACTCTGTCCGCGATGACCCAAATTTGCTTCAAAGGGTCATAACTGGTGACGAATCATGGGTTTATGGTTATGACGTGGAAACCAAAGCTCAATCATCCTAATGGAAGCTGCCGCAAGAGTCAAGACCGAAAAAAACGCGCCAAGTTCAGTCAAATGTGAAGGTTTTGCTTAGAGTTTTCTTCGATTGCAGGGGCGTGGTGC
>NW_014559451.1:0-963 GCF_001313825.1 Dinoponera quadriceps
AGAAATTTAGTGGATTATATACTTATTGTAACAAAGTAAATATCTGGAATTTTTACAGATCATTATGATATGCCTGCTCGATCAGGAAAAATTAATTATGGAGAAAAGTTTGACGCGCAATGTTTCAGTATGACATCTTCGGAAGCGCACGCCACTAATCCCATGTGCAGGACGTTGCTTGAACATACTTACGAAGCTTTTATTGATGCCGGTAAAATCCTAAAGAATTAAAAGGAACAAAAACCACTGTCTTTATAGGATCCTGTTATTTTGAAACAACAAAAAAAGTATGTTTGTCGTTTCTAAATAACATGATCTTATATCACAAGCCTCAAGCAAAATATTTAATGATATTTAAAATATATAAGATATAGGAGAAATTCCGGACGAATGAATATTTTGTAAAGAAAGCATTTCATGCGATAATAAAGTTACGGTTACAAGTTCTTGGAATTATTCAAACAAAATTTACTTGATCAAAGAAGTACGAAAATAAATCANTCGACGCGGTTGTACTTGCGAACAAGTTATATGGAAGGATAAATATATTTGACAGTGACACACGCGCGCCGATTAGTTTGTCGGAACTTTTCAAACGTACGCGGAGAATCTTTCCGCGTCAAACCGACACTGTAGCCCATTATTAACAATTATCCTATTATTAATCACAATTTTCCTAAAATAATTTTATAAATATCAAACGTATTTATCCTCCTATATTAAGTAATTGATTCGCCCCAGCAACCTCATCTTATGATGTATTTTCGTATTTCCTTGATTATATCACATAAGCTTAATATATGTTGAATTGACATTTATTTAGATTTTATTGTTATATTAATATGAATGTTATAAAAACGCAAATATTCGGCTATATTTGAACATTTACATATTCTATGCAGAGAGACATAAAAAACGTTGCGTTCGTTTAATTTTAGTGTCACATAAAATTAGACGACATCA
>NW_014559452.1:0-204 GCF_001313825.1 Dinoponera quadriceps
AAATAATGAAATTCGGTCGCCTTCTCGCATGAGAAGGCGCGAGTTTCCGTCTCCTCCCCGGCCAGGCTACGGCCTGAGTGACGAGCAAAAATTTGCATCGTCACAATGGATAAACAAATTATTTGGTTGTGAGAGCCAAAATTTGGTCTTCTAAAACAAAGGATCTCTGAATTAAATCTTCTTCATTTTCGTTTTGGCTTTAAG
>NW_014559452.1:334-1010 GCF_001313825.1 Dinoponera quadriceps
ATATGTACATACACATATCTACATTTAAGTCAGTATTCATAGCCGGATCTTATATCAAAGATCTTTTTAAGTTCATTTTCAGATGTTTCGTGCCAATGAAATAAGCGGTATAGCATCTGAAGATGAGTTTAAGACGGTCTTCGATATAAAAATCGACTATGAATATCGGCTTATGAATATCGGCTATAACCGATGTTTAAAGAAAGTAAAATATCATCCACAGTAATATAAAGTATAAAGTGTAAAGGGATACGAAAAATTATCATCAATCAATCGTGCGAAATATTTTTTGAATAATTTCCCCACCGGACGAAACTTCTCGAATGTTTTACTTGGATGGACTCGTTGTCTGAATAAATAATATAGAATTCCTTGGAAAGTACACAAGGTAATGACGAGGACAAGTATATCCAGCGAGAAATTCGGGGTGGTCTGCTTGCCTAGAAGATAAAAAATTTGAAACCTTCGATAACATAGCTGATGTGGAGAAAACGATTAAAGCGATGACAAAAATGTATTGCCCATGATCCCAAATAATGAAAAAAAATTACAAATTGGTCTATATTGCATTTAAAAGTTACACCAAAAGTTTGACCAAAATTTGACAGTAATCCAGAGCCTGGATCAGAAGTTATTTCATTTTAAAGAAGATTGTAAAATGAAATAAGTTTGATAA
>NW_014559453.1:0-7394 GCF_001313825.1 Dinoponera quadriceps
GCATCTTGAGCAGTTTTAAACCACATTAAGGGTTTATGATCTGTTATTAGTGAAAATTTTCTTCAGTACAAATATGGTCTGAAATGTTTGACACAATACCCAACTGCTAAAGCTTCTTTTTCATAAGTATCGTATTTCCTTTCGTTATTGCTAAAGGTGCGAGATACATAAGCTATCGGTCGGTCCTTATTAATAATTCTTTGTGATAAAATACCTCCTATTGCTTAACACGTTTGTCGCCCAGCGTGATTCAGTTAAGTTTCTCGCGGNCGCTAAAGGTGCGAGATACATAAGCTATCGGTCGGTCCTTATTAATAATTCTTTGTGATATAATACCTCCTATTGCTTAACACGTTTGTCGCCCAGCGTGATTCAGTTAAGTTTCTCGCGGGGCCCAAATGCGACTGTCGGAGCACCAGAACGTAAACAGAGCGATAAGCGGTAATACCAACTATGCAATTCGAGTAGGCACTTGCATGGTTAGTGACCTAATGTTACAAAACCTTCGAGAGATTACAAAGTATAAAGTATTTAGTTCCGAAATGGGAAGAGCTCTTTGGAAGTTCTTTGGAAAGAGGACTGCGACTCACTGCAGTTATACCAGATCCTTCAATTAGTCAAAAAGCATACTTTTTCTGACAAGCACATCAGTGATTTTTTATCCTCAAAATGTTCGTTGCACGGCGTAAAAATATAATTGATAGTGAGGAAAGTAGTGATGAAGAAGTAGTGAGTTTTAGAATAAAGATTATAATTAGAATTTCCTCGAGTTCAAACTCGGATGATGAGGAATAATATGCAAGTGAAGACCTTGACGAGATGTTAAAAGAGCTTGCTATAGAAGAAAAAGAGGAATTGACCACTGCTGATGATTGCTTGGAAAATATCCAGTGGAACGAGTTTGCCAACAATCATTTCCGTTCACTGGAAAGCTTGGCTTCCGTTGGATTTGCCATCTGACATTAGCCCAAGTAAAGTTCTTTCGTTATTCTTGGATAAAAAAGTGATAAGCCTTTTAGTCACAGAAACTAATAGATATGCAGAGCAAAAATTGTTTCAACGTGGAACGACCGATCACGCTCGACTGAACAGATGGAAACCCACCACTTCCGAAGAAATTAAAACATTTATCGCACTGATGATTTCTGGATGGGTTTAGTACAGACACCGCTCATTAGATGTTGGTCAACGGACCCAATTTACAGTTTTCCATTTCCGCGCAGCAAAATGTCCCGTAATCGATTTGAATTACTACTAGCAAATTTGCATTCTCCAAACAACAAAACCATAGAACAGAACAGTAGACTTGAAGAGTTTCACCAATCATATACATATTGACAGACAATTATTAAAAAGTTTTTTCACTTGGCCAAGATATTGTAGTCGACGAGACAATAGTTATTTGGAGGAGACGACTAGTATTCAGGCAATATATCCAACTAAATCGCATGAGTATGGAATCAAATTATTCAAACTGTGCTACAACAAAGGATATACATGTTCCGCGAAAATATATGCTGAACGAGACACCAGCGGAAAAAGGCAAGTTAGCATAGCCGAAGACGTCTGCACTGAACTTGCAGGCAAATTGCTAAACGAAAAATGTACTTTGTTTGTCGACAACTTTTATACGAGCTACTAATTAGCACACAAATTTTTTAAAATTCTAAGACACATGTTGTTGGAACTGTACGTTACAACAAAAAATTTATGCCAAATTTTGTTATGTCCTACCAACTGAAAAGAGGTGAAATGATAGCAGGGGAAGATTACAACGGTATAATGGTGCTAAAATGGAGAAATATTCGCGATGTTAAAATTTTATCAACAAAACATGCACCCATTATGACTCCAAGTCTCGAACTCGAATTCCACTCATCGCGGTCGTCCTCCGAAAATGAAACCTTTAGCGATAAACGCATATAATAATGGAAAAACTGGCATCGACAGAAGTGATCAGATGGTGTCATATGCAACAGCAATACGGAATAGCATCAAGTGGTATCGCAAATTAGCATTACATTTTTTCTTAGGAATAACCATCGTAAATGAACATATCGTGTATCAAAAAACCACAAACAAAAAAATGGAGATAAGAAAATTCCGAGAACTTTTAGTTACAGAATGGTTGTCCTCGTAAAATACTATCCCCAACAATAAAAGAAAGAAAATGAAGAAAGTGCCTCACCATTTAGAGGTTTGTAAGAATCAGCAGGACAAGCTTACAAGAAGGATGTGCGTCCTATGTTACCAGAAGAAGAGACGAATTGTTGAACGCCAGGAAGCGAGGAAAAATGTAAAAAAACTACAACCTATAGTCCAAATTGTCCAAAATCACCACAAATATGTTTGGACTGTTTTAACGTATACCATAATACACAGTAATATAATGTAATATTTTATATTAAATATAAATTAATTAAAAGTAAATAATTATAAATTAGTATAATGTGTATGTTTTTAATATTTTTATTTTGTATATTTTATATTTATATTTCAGTACTTATTTCATTAAATTCCTTTTAAAATTTCAATTTAACATCCTATTTAACTTGATCGAGAAGAAGAACGTTACCCATATCTGGGTGACGGGGCCCCCACGGAAGCATACTCGTCAAATTTGGGTGACGTGGCGACGAACGTGTTAACCTGATGCGTCAGGTCGTTAGAATGAATGGTATGGAGAAATCTGGATATTTTAAGACTGGTTCTTTACATAATTCATTTTTTAATACTTCTTTCAATTACACAGCTCAACATAAAAAAAAAATTTCATTGCCAAGGATCTGACTATGTATACTATATGTTTTTTGGGTCGCTGAAACCGAATCCATAATCGAAATTTCTCTGTCAAATCTGGTTCTTTTTCTAACCTCAAAAAACAGGCCAAAGACTATGAAATTCAGGCTCAAAATCATATAATTCGATAAAAACCCAAACAAAATCCTATAATCATATATTTCATCAATTTCATAATCATATAATCTCAAAACTCTATAACCTCAAGCCTCATAACCTCAAAAATTCCATAACCTTACGATCCTAAAACCCCTAAACCAAATAAAAAAAAAGACTTACACGCACTGAAGCAGGGTAAACCAATACGTTTGAAACAGATTTGTCCTTCAATCTCACTACCACTCAACTTCAAAACCACGTAATTCTAAAACCTCATAACCTCAAAAACCCCATAACTTTATGATCCTCATAACCCAATAAAAAATGACATTTACGCATTTAAGCACTGTAAATTAATATGTTCGAAACAGGTGAGCCCTTTAACCTCTTATACATTGAAACCTCATAACCAAATAATAAACCACGTTCTTTCGCCACAAAACCTACATTTTGCCGAACCCAGGNCCGAACCCAGGAACAAAGACGTGGACGTAGCAGGCTTCTGTTCCCTTCGGGGTGCTTTATTTGCGTGAGGTCCCCTCGCCTTTCACGTTACGGGGTGCTTTATTTGCGTGAGGTCCCCTCGCCTCGGTTATGAGGTTTTTAAAGTTATGAGGCTTGAGGTTATAGAGTTTTGAGATTACATAGTTATAGATTTGATGAAATATATGATTGCGGGATTTTGTTTGAGTTTTTATCGAATTATTAGATTTTTAGCTTGAATTTCATGGTCTTTGGCCTGTTTTTTGAGGTTAGGAAAAGAACCGGATCTGACAGAGAAATTTCGACTATGGATTCAGTTTCAGCGACCCAAGAAACATATAGTATACATAGTCAGATCCCTGGCAATGAAAATTTTTTTTTGTGGAGCTATGTTATTGTTGATGTGCTGTTCCCCATTGGAAAGTAACTTCATTCTTTAATAATTGTGTCAGAGGTCGAACTAATTTTGAAAATTCAGGTATGAACATTATATAATGTTACGTCCTGAGGTATCCCGGAACACCCTCTTCCCCTTTTTTCTCTATCGCCCATTTTTTTCGCTCTCCCTTCCCTACATTATTTTCTTTCACCCCGGTAGCCATCTGGTGACCAAGCACCGAAGCCACTTTTGCCGATTAATTTATTCATATCGACTATGTATTATTACTATTACATTTTTATTACTATCCGGTGTATAAAATTACACTTACCATGAGAAACCTAACCCCACCTGTCAAAGAAGACCCGTGCCCTTAGCCGGGCACAGGAGCGCCGCGACACGTCGAAGACACTAACTGTACCGGACCCCGTCACACGCGCACCTCTCCGGACCCGTTGTTGTTATCAACTGCGCATTAGACCCACTAACCCACCCCCCCCTTTTTCTCACGAATCCCGCCCGGGGCGTCTAGCCTACCTTAAAATTACGGGAAAGGAAAGGGTGAGGAAAGGAAACAAACTAATTGCCTTTTTTCCATTTCTTTATTTTCCTTTTTCTTCTTTTCCCCTCCCCCTCCTATCACCATCAATACCCTCTCAATGTTATACATTTCGCAAAATCCATAAATATTCCACAGCCAGGGCTCGTTCCAATCATCTTCTCCAATCTACCAAAATTCACTGGCCGCACTCCGGAGATCATTTCTGAAGTTCACAAGATCCACCTTCCCCCAAAACGGCTCCTCGCCCCCCNGACAAAGCACGCCTTCTCGTACATCTGAAAAAGGTGAAGGAGAAATTTTAAAGCTGTAAATCTGGCCCTGCCAAGAAGAAAATATTCTACCTCCTCTTAATATAAACTTAGCCGCACAAAAGCCTCGAAGACCTTCCTCTCCTCTCTAACAGTCACTATCTTCATTTTTTTTCTTCTCTCCTTTTTCCCTTTTTTCCTCTCTCTCCTCTTCTTCTTTCTTCTCCGACTTTTCCTTCTGTCACTTCCCGTCCTTTCTTTTCTCTTCAACGAGCCCACTTCGACTGACAGTCGTCTAAACCGAACCATACCGCTTATGCTCGAGGAAGCTGCGTTAGCAGTAACTCAAAGCCACCCGATAAGTAAGCCGTCAACACAACGCGCGCACTCGTAGAATAAAACCCTCCACAGACATCTATCATATTTAACAGAGGACCACGGTACTTTATGGTTATAAACAATCCCCCCCCCCCCCCCCCCCCCCTTNTCGAATTCAAAATTGATCAGACACCTCCGCGCCTCCCGACTTCATGTGATTTTCAGATATTATGTGTAACTAGATAAACTAAATTTTTCGACTCCGTGAGAACGGATGTGCATGATTCGTTTCTCACCTTATCTTAGTAAACCTAAAAACACCGTGGAACGCCAAGTCCGTTGGTGTTCCCACCGAAAACGCAAACCACGCAGTTACAGAAAGAAGAGGGAGACTAGAATGAGTCTATAAATGAGGGCCTCGACTTCAAGAACAGTAATAATTTTTTTCACTCAGTTCAGAAAGTCAATTCTTAATTCTTTGTTTCTCGATTCCAGCTTCAGTTCAGAAAGTCAATTCTTAATTCTTTGTTTCTCGACTCAATCTCGAGTCCTTCCAGATCAGACTACAACCTGTTTTCTCGCGAGTCTGATCCGTGCAGTCACGAATGTTCTTAATTTAGTTCTGGTTACTTCTCTAGTTAGTTTTCATCAAGTTCTACCAGCGCAGCCGTGCCACATAGTTAGTCATTTCAAGTGAACTCAAGACGGTCCTCGCTCTTTCTTCTTTCCAAGGCGACATAATTCACTGGACTTTTTACTATTTCGGATTAGCCGACATCGAATATAAGTCACTATTATATTATTATTAGTTTAAAAACCATTATCGCTAAAACTATACTGTCCCATTGTAAACCTTCATATAATCTTGTCGCGACATAGCGAAAAGGAAACACTGTTGCCATCTCGACGTGAAAAATATCTAAATTCGTCAAAACAATAATAAATTGTATATCTATTTAGTTTTATTTGGTTGTTGTTTTCCTTAATAATCTTATTTATTCCGCGATTCAACTTCAAAACCACGCGTAAAAGCTTTCCACCTTCCATCTCGGCTTAATAAGCTGCTATGCGTGGCGAAGCCGCTCCCGCTACGCATGTCGCGGACCGTCCAGGACGTGACAATAATAACTAGCTAATCCTAAAAATTGTTTTGTTTTCCTTGGCGTTTTAAGTGTTGGAAATTTGTGTAGAACTTCGAGCTTTTTAGAATCTGACTTTACGCCTTTAGTGCTAATTACATAACCCAAATAATTGATTTTTTTGCAAAGAAATTGGCATTTGTCCGGTTGCAATTTTAAATTAGTTTTTTTAAGTCACTGCATTAATTTTTCAAATTTGTTGTTGTGTTATTTAAAGAAAAAGCATACAATACTATGTCATTTAAATAAACAAATATTTCTTGTCCCTGTGTTCCCGATAAAACTATATTAACTATATAACTATTAATCTTTGAAATGTTGCAGGAGCAATTTTTAATCCGAAAGGCATTCGATTAAATTCGTAATGTCCAAAAGGTGTAGTAAAAGCTGTTTTGTAACTATCGCGTGGATCCATTTCAATTTGTTGAAATCCAGAAACTAAATCAGAGACGGAAAATTTTTTAGCTCCACCGAGCTGATCGAAGATGTCAATTGTATTAGGTAACGGATAAGCGTCTCCAAAAGTTTTATCATTTAGAAAGCGGAAACCCAAGACCATACGCGAACGTTTATTACCGTGCGCATCCGCCTTTTTGGGCACTACTAGATAGGAGTATTATACGGCGATTTAGAATGTTGGATAATACCACCGTTTAGAAGTTTAGAAGTTTTTTTACTTGCTTATTTATTTCAATTTTATGAATTTATGGAAATCTGTACTGTTTAGCATTTATCGGGTCGTCTGTAGTCGGCATTTGATGTTGTAGTATGTGTGTTGCAGTCAATTTCTCTTCAGGCAATTGAGAGCATTCTTGATGAGCCTTTATCAAATCTAATATCTTGATTGCTTCTTCCGAATTTAAATGTTACAAATTAATTAAATTTATTAAGTCGTTTACTCGGTCGTCGTTAAAAGTATCAGTTGGCTTTACATGAAAAATATTTGTATTCAAGGACGGATTACTAGAATTTTCATTATAATTAATAGTATTAGTGCATTTGTCACGTCCGTCGGTAAAAGGCACATCGGTCTTAGATTGATTAATGTCAATTAATGATACCAGACAATTTGTAACTGAAATTGCATGAACATGTGAAATTGCGTTATTATTAGGTCTAGTAAAAAGTAATCCATTATTTTTCCAATAGAGGGCTTTACTAATCTGTATCTCGCGTTGTATAAGTCCGATCGGATTACGCCGGATGGCGTTAGAAAGATAAGATTTTGTACTAAAAAGCCTCTCAAACAGTTTAGTGATTGCTTGACTCAGTATTGTTTGAGCGCTCGTCAAAGATGAACACCAGCAAAGAGAAAATATGCCATATTTTACAGTTTTTCTTCGATAAAGGCGAAAACGCAAACCAGG
>NW_014559453.1:7586-8775 GCF_001313825.1 Dinoponera quadriceps
CCGTTTCGATTGCCAAGGAGCTAAACATTGCACAAAAAACCGTTTGGAACCATTTAAATGAGGCTGGATTCAAAAAGAAGCTCGATGTGTGGGTGCTACATGAGTTAACGCCAAAAAACCTCATGGATCAAATTTCCATCTGCGAATCGCTGCTGAATCGCAACAAACTCGATCCATTTCTGAAGCGGATGGTTCCTGGTGATGAAAAGTGGGTCAATTACGACAACGTCAAGCGAAAACAATCGTGGTCGAATCGCGATGAGCCGGCGCAAACGGTGGCCAAGCCAGGGTTGACGGTCAGGAAGACCGTTTGCTGTGTATTTGGTGGGATTGGCAGGGAATTATCTACTATGAGCTGCTCCCCTACGGCCAAACTTTTAATTCGGACCTGTACTGTCAACAATTGAACCGTCTGAAGGAAGCAATCGCCCAGAAGCGGCCAGCTTTGGCCAATAGGAAAGGAATTGTGTTCCATCAGAATAATGTCAGGCCACACTCATCGATAGTGACTCGCCAGAAGCTCCGGGAGCTTGGTTGGGAGGTTCTTTTGTATCCACCTTATAGTCCGGACCTGGCACCAAGTGATTACCACCTGTTCCTGTCTATGGCGAATTTTTTTGCTGGTAAATAATTCGCCTCAGGAGAAGCTTGTGAAAATCGACTTTCCCAGTTTTTTGCCAATAGGGACGAGGGTTTCTATGAGAGAGGCATGATGAAATTACCTTTGAAATGGCAAAAAGTTATCGAATAAAACGGTGTATATTTGACCTAAATCGGATCATTGTAACTATGTTAAATAAAGCCTCCAATTTGATACAAAAATAATGGATTACTTTTTACTAGACCTCATGTTTGCATTATTTATATTATATTTGTTATCGACTGTAATACCCTCGATATCAGGAGAGTTTTGAAAATCAAATACTGGATTTACACTTAAGGTTTTATTGGACATTGGTTATTTGACATAAATGTATATACTTTGTTCTTTAATCTTCTGTGATGTAACAGCTCGGAGCGCACGTCACAAGGGCGAGGACTTTCCGAAGGGTCCTATTGTGGAGCGGGTGGCGCGCTCTCGATAGCGTCGAATCGAGGCCACCAATTTGTTCTTTTTGTTTTGTTTTTAGTATTTACGAAATCGTGCAAACGGTATATTATATCAGTGTTAGAATATCGATAATTATAA
>NW_014559454.1:0-347 GCF_001313825.1 Dinoponera quadriceps
CAACCTATCTCAATCTTAGAACAATACTTACAATTATCTTCAGCACAAGAGCGTTTTGATAAGCCATCAGCATTACTATGCAATAAACGTTTTCGATAACAAATTTCAAAATTATATTGCTGCAATCTTTCCATCCAACGCGCCAATTGACCTTCCAAATCCTTAAAAGGCACAATCTACTTAAGAGAAGCATTAAGAGATCCGTACGAATCAAAAACTTCCGACCATATAAATAATGATGAAAAGATTTAATCGATTCTATTATAGCCAATAATTCCCGACGAGTAGTACAATAATTTCTTTTAAATTTATTTAAAACCCGACTAAAATAATCAATGACCTTCTCT
>NW_014559454.1:554-2457 GCF_001313825.1 Dinoponera quadriceps
TACGAATCAAAAACTTCCGACCATATAAATAATGATGAAAAGATTTAATCGATTCTATTATAGCCAATAATTCCCGACGAGTAGTACAATAATTTCTTTTAAATTTATTTAAAACCCGACTAAAATAATCAATGACCTTCTCTCGACATTCCTGAATCTGAGATAGAACTGCACCGATACCAAAATTCGATGCGTCAGTATCAAGAATAAGTTCCCCATGCTCCAAGGGAAAAAACAATATCGTAGAAGCAATCAAAGATTGTTTTAATTTTTCAAAAGCTTCTTGACATAGAGAAGACCAAATAAATTTTGATTGATTTTCAATAAGAACAAATAAAGGCTTTGCAATCAAAGAAAAACTTTTTACAAATTTCCGGTAATAAGGACAAAATCCAAAAAAACTACGAAGCTGTTTTTTAGTTTGAGATATCGGCCAATCCGAAACAGCAGAAATTTTTTCTGAATCCTTCGAAATCCCTTCATTAGAAACATTATGGCCCAAAAACTTAATGGAATTTCCAAGAAGAACGCATTTCTTAGGATTCAATTTTAAATGAGCAGAATAACCTTAATTGCAGAAAAACAGCCTTTAAGCGTTTAATCATACTTTCAAAAGTCTTACCATAAATTATTACATCATCCAAATGAACTAAACAAAATTTATACAAAAACTTTCGCAAAACTTGCTCCATAAATCTTTGAAAGGTAGCCGGAGCATTACACAAGGCAAAACTCCAAAAGGCAAAACTGTAAATTGACGTAAACCTTTCCCAACTGAAAAAGCTGTCTTTTCCCTTTCTTCAGGACGTAACTTAACTTGCTAATAACCACTTTTCAAATCCAAAGTTGAGAACCAAGAATTCCCCGACAATTGATCGATCGTGTCATCAATACGCGGAATAGGAAATGAGTCCTTTATTGTAACTGAATTTAATTTCCTAAAATCAACACAAAAGCGAATTGAATCATCTTTCTTTCTCGTCAAAACTGCAGGAGATACCGAAGGACTTTGAGATTCTTCAATAACTCCCTTCTCTTTCATTTCATTAATAATCCTGTCTGCATCAGACCGCAAATGAAAAGGAACTCGGCGTGGAACTTGCTTAATAGGCTGAGAATCGTCAAGTTTGATTTCATGTTCCAAAACATCACAATTTCCAGCCACAATCTCTTCAGAGAAAATATCCTGAAATTCAAACAATAATGCAGCGAAAGGCTCCTTTTGAGAAGAATTCAAATTTATTGAATCTCGTTCAAATAACTCCAATAAAAACGAAGGAACAACATTTCGCTTCTTAATTTAAGCACACACAAAATCATTTTTATCATTGCCACACTGAGGAACTCCTAAAACTGAACTAAGACAAGATTCCAAATTAACAGATGACAAGATATCTCCTCCCAAAAGACAATCCTCTTTCATGTCGACAATAAACAAAAACAAATCTATAGAACACTTTCCCAGACTTACTCTCATATTTGTTCCGAACTGTACCGGAACCATTTCTCCAGTTGGATAAATTAAACGACAATTTCTTATTGGAAAAACTTCTTTTCAAGTTTCCACAAATTTGCTACTAACAACGAGTCTGAAACGTTTGAGCCTGTATCGGTCTTAAAATTACAAAGTTTATCATCAAGTTTTCCTTCAAAGCAGAAAGCATTACTAAAAACACGATTTAACTTATAATAAACCGGAGACTCTTCCCTTTTTGCCAAACCGTCCCCGTTCCATTTGGCAAAACCTAGTTTTCCGGCTCCCCCAACTCTAATGCCGGAAATTCAGCCTTAAAATGTCCCGATTTTCCACATTACCAACACTCTTTTACCGAATTCCCCGATTTTCTCAAATTCAAATTCGGCTTAAAATTTCCCTTTCTATTTACTTCCGGTCTTCTTATTT
>NW_014559455.1:0-437 GCF_001313825.1 Dinoponera quadriceps
AACCCTATCGAAAATATATAGTCATACCTTAAGATGAAAATAAAAGGAATGCACGTTTTCACTCATAAGCAGCTGTGCACGAAAATAATAACAATATGGCTCTTTGCCTGCAGAACACGACGAAAATATGGTTGAAAGTATACAAAAACGGTGTCAAGCAATAATTAATAATTACTAAATAATTGCGCATTACTAAATGTCAACTATTTTCGTTTAAAAAAAAGCACAATTTAAATTTTCTTTTATACTTTTCAAATTATTAGCTACATTTGCTTATTGAACAGACTTTACATGATTCTTGTGTTATACTTCCCTTTTGTCTTCTTCTTCCACTTTATTTTGTTGTACTTAAGGGGTTACACCACAGTAGAGAGCGAAAATTTAACGTTTTTGCAATTTTTTTTTAAGTGGAAGGAAAAGTAAAAGGGTAATTCTTT
>NW_014559456.1:0-1323 GCF_001313825.1 Dinoponera quadriceps
TTATGGTCGATCTTTAGCTCCTGGGCGATGCTACGACTGCTAACATGCCTGTCAACTTCGATTATTTCTATGATTTTATCGACATTTTCGACGACGGGCCTACCTGTGCGAGGTGCATTTTTAACATCAAAAATACCTGAACGAAATGGACGAAACCAAAATTGCACGTAATTGGCTGTTACAGTATCGGCATCGATGTTTAGGTGCCATACCAATTAACACAAAGAAACATGATAGATCCATAAACATTCACAATTACAGCCGCCTGATTTGCATTTTCGCCTTTATCAAAGGAAAACTGTAAAATGTACCGAATTTTCTCTTTGTTGACTTCCATTTTTAACACTCTGTAACTCACAACTAAATGGACCAAATAAAAAACAACAAAAGAATTTTTTTAGTGCGAAATGTCACCTTTCCAACGAGCACAAATTTGAAATTGTTTGATCGATACTTTATGAGATATCGATCACTACAGCCATCTACCGAAAAAATAATGCATTTCTTTTTTTCCAACCTAATATTCTGACAGTCTTAGTCGGTGTTCGGTGTGACGAGTTTCGCAGAATATAAGTGTCGCAGACGCTTGGTGACGCTGGCGGTGACAGCGGAGAGCGAGCGCGTTGTTATAGTTGCGGCTCCGGCGTGTTGATCAACAATAGTTCGAGTTGTCGCTACGGGACTTTAAAACGCGGAAGTTTTTATGCACGACGGATTCTTATGCATACGACGGGATGCATTCGCGGATCGCGGTTTACGGTGCTCGGTAGTTGCTGCACGCGGGGTGCTTGCGGCGATCAAGCCCCAGAGCGGAGGACACGCAGTATCGTATCCCGATGTCTATAGGTGGACTCGGCCGGGCCGGCCTGGCCGACGTGCAGCTTACGGTACGGCGGAGGTTCGCGGCGATCGGCTAATCGCGGTGACACCTCCGGTGAGGTGCGGCTGAGAGCGCGGACAGACGCGCGTTGTCTGCCCGTCGCGCGGCGCAGATTTCGGTACGGATCTCCAGGGCGTTCGCTTGCCCCGGAGGCGCGATGCCCGAAGGCCGGAGTAGAGTAGGCGAGGTCGAGAACTCTCGACGGAGACGGTGAACACACCACCCCCACTCGTCTCTATCCCCAGGTCCGCCACGAGCGAGAAGGCCGGGAACTCCCGGTGGAGACGGCGAACACACCGTCCCGAGAAGCTAGTTGGGAGTCCGGTGACCGCGACTTCCACGGGAGAGACAGCGTATTCACTACCTCGAACTTGCCGGACGGAAAGGATGTCGAGTTCGGCTGCGTACTCACAGCTGTGACGGCGCACACACCGTCGCGGTCT
>NW_014559457.1:0-2882 GCF_001313825.1 Dinoponera quadriceps
GGCACTCGAAGAGGATTTCCTTGAAGAAGAAGGTGTACTATATGAAGTAAGAATGGGCGATTAATGATAAGAAGCTTAAAAATGATTTTTTCATTGAAAAAACTAATGCCGAAACTTTAAACGCGTTTTTCTCGAAACTAAGTTTTTCAATACGGTGTACACGATATCTCGAGTTTTAATGAATGAATCGACTTGAAATTTTAACCACATATTCTCTGGAATAGTGTCTCTCGTCTGACGGAGCATTTTTTTGATATCGTTTTTGTGTAATTGTTATAAACAATAATAACATCAAATTTGTGCGAAAAAATAGAACAAAATTTCAAGAATTTTTTTTTCGGCGCCAAAATTTTTTATCGACAAAATCCTCCGTCAGACGAGAGTCAATACTATGTAGATGATAACAATATTTTGTTTTTTGTTTCAGATCACCCAGACGTGAGATTTCATGTACACAGTTTGGGCANTATAAAAGAAACGGACCTGCACTTGAAGTAGTGCCACGACGGCAATTTTGAATATTTCGACTTGAAAATTTTTTTACAAATACTTGAATATATAATAAAGATGACGGTTTAATTTAATTTAATGTACGAGTCATATTTTGTTAGAAAAAAAATTCGGAAAATCGGCCTGTTTTTTCCCTTGTCACAGTAGACTTCCCCCTTAAATCCATTTTCTCAGTATGGCAGGCTACCTTGCAAATAAAATTAGTAATATCATAATAGTTTGCCATAACAACTACCTTGCTACATGAAGGTTTTTACTAAATGTTCTCCAGATGAAAGACATCCTAACAACTAATCAATACAAAACCTACCTCAATAAGCTCGTGATAAAAATCTGGTTCGACAACGTCGACATCATGGACACAACAAAGAGAATGCACGAGCTTATGAGTCAATCTAATTGTGGATTGGAATTCAATTTATTAAAAAAAAAAAGAAACTATTAAACTCGCTGTTCCCAGAGTTAGGTGGTTTAACCTGCTTGGGGTTTGGTAGGGGTGGTTTCTTGACTTTCATTTGACCTATGGAATTCACGTTAACCGTATACTTTGATACATATCTGTATGTAAAATTTCCCGCTCTTTCTGAATCCGGCATTAAAAATAGAGGGTTCCATTTAAAAAAGTAACCTTGACCTTGAAATGACCTTGAAAACCTTAAGGTCAAGGTTATTAGCACAAGTAGATGACCCCACTGTCCTCGACAACTTTTATCCGAACATTTTTTTCGTAGGTTGCGTAGTTTCGGAGATATCTCCGTTTGTCAATTAAAGTGGGTCACTGTGTATATCTTACGTAGCAAAAATGTCGCAGTATTACAATTATGTTACTCTGTTACTAGTACAATTCCATTTTTTAATTAAAATACATACATCTTGAAGTATGAATAGGTCTATTTATAACAAGTTATTTAAAAAATATATTAATTGCTAAACGATGTTATTATATCAATATCTCCATATTTTAATATCTTAATTTATATTAATATCTTTTAGCAATTAATATATTTAATTAATATATATAACCAAGCCAAATAAACGAAAAGCAAATGTTCCTCAAATGTTTCCATGCTGCTTGGGATTCTAATATAAAATTATTATCTGTATATATATTAATATATTAATCTACGAGGTCTGCTCAAAAAGTATCGCAAATTTTGAATTTTCGCTGGTTAGGCATATTCAATTTTCGATTTTTTTGTGGCGTTATGTTGGTACTCATGTGGTAGATATTTAAATTAGTAACGAAGTAATACATTTTAGCCACCTGAAGAAGAGTTATCTTTTACTAAAACAGAGGGTAATTCCACGGGAGCACCTGATGTGAATCGCTTAAGTGAAGATATTATGCAGTCGTTAAAAGATCGTGCATCAGATGCTGATAAAACAGCTAGAGCAGGTAAATGTCTCTAGCAAAATTTATTATGTATACTTTAAAATGGATTAAAAATAGCCAGGGAAACAGTACGTATATCCCCTGATTTGATGATATATATTTGTTTTTTAATTATTTAATAAAATATTATTATATTTCGCGGAATTAAATCTCTTTTCTCAAATATCTCGTGGAAATATTGATAATATTTTAGTAGTTCGTAATTAAGAAAGAGTTTACCAAAAAATACATAGTCATTCTTTGAAATATTTAACTTAATTAAATTAATTTATGAGAAATGTACAAAAAAATATATGATCACAGATTTTATCTGTAAGAATTAGAGTATTATTAATTGTATTTACTTAAAACACATAAAAAATGTTCATTATATTTTTATTTTTCATGATTTATATGGTAATTTTATATTTTTAGGAGATGGTTACATCGTGGAATATTCTCTGGAATACGGTTTCTTGCGATTACCACCAGCAGCTCGACAAAGATAGAACATCCCAGTTAAGATCGTTATTTTGGATCCATTAAACGACAAATGTTTCGGCGATGCTTTTTCAAGATTGATCTTATATGAATTTTTTGGCTATGACAACTTGTTAATGGCAAGCATCGAAATGATAGCCGAACACGAAGATAAAGGTTTCCTACGGTGAATGACTTTTCTTTTAAATATAAAGCAACGTTCAACAATAGAACCGTTTTAAAAAATTTTAATCTTGTTACTATTATAGTAGTTATTCAACGTTTATAATCGCCTAGGCCAAAACAACTACGATGACAACGTTTAATCATGTATAGTATTTATAACTTCAACTGTAATTATAATTTTTCTAGACTCATGTTTGTTTTCACAAATCGGTATTAATTAATCTATAATGGTAAATATTACTTTACCATAGAAATCATTCTTATAAAATCATATAACTATATGATCATGCATTATAAGATAAATAAAAACAAATATGGCTGTTTAAATATTTGT
>NW_014559458.1:0-13969 GCF_001313825.1 Dinoponera quadriceps
TTTACGAAAAAATCGGGTGAGACGGGTGGTCTGGGATACCCTGTATATACGCATCCTAGATTCAACCGAACAATTTAGCACTACGCAACTTATAAGTAAGACGAAAGTATCACCTATTAGGACAATAAGCATTCCCAAAGCTGTAAGCATAAGCATTCACTCTAGCTGTGCGCTGCGTTACTACTTAAACAACTTAAACTATTTATTAAAACAACTTGAGACTTTTCTGAAGTACCTGCATATAGTTGGTCTGATTCTCTGATGACACTGTTATGGTTTAAACAATACCCATTTAACTAGAAGACGTTTGTAGCCAATAGAGTTTCAGAGATTCAAACTAATCTACCTCGAACTAAATGGAGATATTCCGAGTTAAGTGAGAACCCGGATTGCGCATGTCGAGATACTACCACTTCCGATTTAAAGGAAAATCTATTTTGATGATCAGGACCTCCATGGTTAAGTATGCATTCATCTTTTTGGCCTGATCAGCATCAGACATTAGTAGCCGATCTAAGGGTCGAACAGAAGTCTACCGCGGTATTTTTAACAAGTACGAAGATTATTGAATGGGATTTAATCTACTAATTTTCGTCCTGACCGTAACTTCTACGAGTTACAGCATATTGGTTAATTTTAATTTACAATGTACAAAGAAATAAAGGGAATAACTATACGAGGTCTGTTCAAAAAGTATCGCGAATTTTGAATTTCCGCAGGTTACGTATATTCGATTTTCGATTTTTTTGTGGCGTTATGTTGGTACTCATGTCCCTCACTTATGCTGACAAGTTCGGCCATTTTAAATATTCAGTTTATCTTTGACAGCTGTTTTGCTTGGACGTGTTTTGGCTCATCTTCGATTTTTGCCTATTCCAAAAAATGGATCAAAGAATCTGTATCAAATTTTGTGCGAAAAACGAAATTAAGTGCGCGGACGCATTTCGAATGTTGACTGTGGCATATGGTGAAGCTACCTTGGACCGAAGCAATGTTTATCGGTGGTACAAAATGTTCTCAGAGGGCCGAGAAGATGTGAACGACGAAGAGCGTGCCGGACGCCCGAGCACGTCAACAACAGACGAAAACATTGATGAAGTGAAGAAAATAGTATTGGCCAATCGTCGAATCACCGTTAGANGCGATACTTTTTGAACAGACCTCGTAAGTTATTAGAGAATATGAGCGATTCTTCGCTTACTTTGACAGCGGCAGTAAATCAAGCATGAAAATTTTGTCTATTACAAATACAACAGCTTTATTTTGAAAAGGATATAGTAGCTATTATAAATAACGTTCAGCTACCGAAAGATAATAAATTAACGAAATTAAATTCGTTTTTTGATAAGGACAGTTTTTTGTATGTTGAAGGTCGACTAGGTCACGCACTTCTTTCCTTTAGAAAAAGACATCCTATTATTCTTCTCAAGCATCATCTCTCCGAATTGATTATAGATCAACTTCATCTCCAAACCATCTGCGTGATAGTCTTCATTTGACTTTGCATGTTTTTCGGCAAACTTATTGGCTATTAGGAGTACCTAATACAGTTAAAGCTCGAATGCAATGTGTTGTTTGCGCTCATTACCGTGCAAAGTCAGTCTTTCAACTCATGAGAGATTTACTTGTGGACAGAGTAACTCCTAATCATCCGTTTCAACATTCAGGAGTCAATTACGCAAGTCCGTTTCGTGTTCCATGTCATGTATTATGGGTAGGTATGTATCTTTAAATCATATATTACTGTTTTTGTGTGTCTATCGAAAAGATCTATTTATTTGGAACTGGTAGGTAATTACATCTCTTCTGGGTTGTTGGCATCTTCGCGTTCAATTCTCCCCCAGCAAATGAGATTCATCTAGGGGGAGATTTGTTCGGGTTATCTTGCATCTAACATATGACAAGCGCTGTGTTTTCTTTGGGCGCTCACGCATTGTACGTGTCATTTTATCTTTATTGTTCATACGTCAAAAGAAGATAGAAGCTTACAAAAGAATGACGCTTATAGCGCATGAATATCCAAAAAAATGTCAACGTCCATCGCCAAACATCTGGCAACACTGTTCCGATTGATGTGAGAAACGACATACAGAAATTTTCTTGCAATATGTAGCTTTATTTTAGTTTTTCTTGAAAAAAAATTGGTTTCATAATCCTAAAACTTGTAGAAAGTGCAGTAATCTGAGATATCCGACCGATACGTCATCTACTATCGTAAAATAATTTCTGAAGTTATTGTACATTTTTGCCTATTTTAGCTGTCACAGTGATGAGAGAGAGAGCTCAGTTATCACATAGTAATATTCAATTTTCACTGTGTATCATCACTATAACTGAGTTTCTTGTACATTTCGCATCCGTGAAAATCATAATAATATACGTTTGGATACTATATTTAATCTGTTTTTTAGCTGCTCTGCTGAATTAATGCAATAAGTTAGAATGAGACAAAATATACTTGTCACATTTTACTTATTGCACTAGTCCAACAGTGCAGCTAAAAAGAATAGATCAATTATTGGCGATTCTAATATCATATGAGATGCTATACTGCAAGTACTGTTACCGACGCGATATAACTCTGGCCAAGTTAGCAATTTTAGTGTGGCGTCGCGGTTGGGAATAGTCGAAACTTATATAGCGGACGCTAGGCATTTTTTGGCATATTGAAAAGTTTCTTGTTACTTAATGCGTTATTTTTCAATTTCTCAGTGAAAAACGTATATTATCATGATTTTTATGAGTTCGAAATGTACGGGAAACTCAGTTATAATGGCGATACACAGTGAAAATCGAATAATTAAATGTGATAGTTCAGTTGTCAGAAATTACCATAACCGTAACAGCTTAAAAATGTAATAATATTTCAGCAATTATTTTACGGCGATATGTGACGATATTGGCCGGGTATCTCAGTTTACTGCACGTTTTGTAGTTTTAGGATTACGAAACTAATTTTTTTCAGGAAAAACTTTAAAATAAAGCTACATGTTGCAAAAAAGTTTCGGTGTATAATATCTCGCTTTTGACGTATATAGACAATATAGTCCAAGGGGTTAACCAAGTCTTAATATTGGGTGAGTGCAAAAGTGCATGCGGAGTTTGTGAGTAAAAGTCAGACAGTGATTAGGCAAACAAAGTTCTTTATTCAATCAATGACATATTCTCCATCGTTGTCTATAATCTTTTTCCAACGTTCTGGCAGCATACGGATGCCCCGATCATAAAAACTGCGCGGTTTAGATTCGAAGAACGAAGACACGACGTTTTTTAAGGCATCCAAAGAGTCAATTTTTTTTCCATTTAAATGATTTTGCAATGACCGGAACAAGTGATAATCAGAAGGTGCGATATCAGGAGAATACGGTGGATGAGTTAGGACATCCCATTGCAGGCTGTTCAGTTTGCGCAGCGTCTGTTTCGAAACGTGTAGTTTTGCGTTGTCGTGGTGAAAGACTACGCCCTTGCGATTTGACAAAATCAGACGTTTCTGTTTGATTTCTCGATTCAGATTGGTTAATTGGCGACAGTACTTGTCCGAATCAATCGTTTGACCAGCGGGGAGAAACTCAAAATAAATTATGCCCTTGCAATCCCACCAAACACAGAGCATCACCTTCATCGGGTGTAAACCGGCCTTTGCCATTGCTTCACCATGCTCACCTGCCTGTTTCCATGTGCGTTTGCGCTGAACATTGTTGTACAGGACCCATTTCTCATCGCCCGTCACTAATCGATCCAAAAACGGCTCGTTTTTGAGCCGCCCGAGTAAAAAAACGGCAGCAGAAACTCACTGGATTTTGTTCCTCTCCGTCATCAAATGGGGCACCCATACATCGAGCTTCAAATCGAAACCGATTTTTTTTAAACGCCGAAAAGCGGTTGATCGGTCAACGTTAAGTGCTGTAGCAACTTCCTCTGTTGAAATTCGCGGAGTATTCTGAACTAAAGTTCGCACAACATCGTCATCAATGTCTGAAGGTCGACCTGAGCGTGGCTCGTCTTCAAGGTTAAACTGTCCGCGGCGAAATTTCGCAAACCATTTTTCCACAGTTTGTTTAGCTGGTGTTTGATCTTGATAAACCTCTTGAAAGTTTTTTACGGCTGCTGCAACGTTTATTCCTTTCCGAAACTCGTAAAACATAACATGCCGTAAATGCACTTTTTCGACACTCATTTTGAAAGTAATCTTTCTCGAAGCATTCGTATGTACACAAATTCTTTTGTTTGAAATGAACGCTGCACACGTCATCTTTCCAACGATATGTCTTACGGAGATGGCGGTATTAATGACAAAACTTTACGCCGCTTCTAACGCCATCTATTGCACCNGCGAACTTTTGCACTCACCCAATAAAACAAAATAGAAATATAATTTGTTATTTTTTCGACGAATTTCGATAATTTTTATGTCGAGATGGCAACAAGGGATGGCAATTCTTTTTGCTATGTCACGACGAGATGAAATGAAGGTTTACAATGGGACAGTATTGTTACAACGATAGCGGCCCTCGAAATAATAATAATATAATATTAACTTACATTCGATGTAGGCTAATTCGAAATAATAATAGGTCGTGTGAATTACGCCTTTTTTTCAGATGTGCGAAAAGTCGTGCTTTGTCCGGGGAGCGAGGACTCGCTGAGACAGGATCGATTAGATGCAATTGAGGAACTACCTCCGGACGGCGGTCGAAAAGTTTTCACTACTTGGGGAAGATTACTGGAATGAGCCCTGGCTATGGAACACTAACGGGTTTTGTGAACTGTACAATATCGGGAGAACATAGATGGTGATAAAAGGAGGGAAATGAAAAAAAAGAAGAGAAAATAAAGAAAAGAAAAGAAGGTAATCAGTCGGTTTTTTTTCCGCGCCCTTTCCTTTCCCGTATTTTAAGATAGACGCGCAACGCACGGTTCGCGGGGGGAGGGGGTATCAGCGGGTCTTATGCGCGGTTGACAGCGACCACGGTCCTAGGGAGGCGCGCGTGTCAAACGACGGGGCCCGGCGCAGTTAGTATCTTCGGCATGTCGCGGCGCTCCTATGCCCGATCCGGCTTAGCGCAATAGATCTTCTTTGACAGGTGGGATTAGGTTCCCCATGAAAAGTATTTTCTTTTATATAGTAAATAGTAATATTATACTAATTAATAATTTGAATTATTTTAGCAGCTTGGGCGGCCCCGGAGCGTAGTCACCAGACGACTACCGGGGTGAGAAAGGGGAATACGGGAAAGTGAGGAAGAAAAAAGGGAGAGAGAGAGAGAGAGGGAGAAAAAATGAAATGGGTGGGGGAGGGGGGTTGGAATTGCAGAGGTACCGAGACGTAACAATATATAAAAGTGAGGATGGTGTTCACCGGTTTTCGATACAGAAGACCAGGAGTGTTTGTCGGCTTCCGGCACAGAAGATAAGGTTGTAGATTTTTTCTATTCCGAAAGTTTCTAACGGTCGCGTAATTTAGGAAGAAGACTGATATAATATTATTTGTGAAGAATACCTCTAAAAATATACAACTGCAGTTATCACAAAAGGGCATTTGTGAGAGGAAGTCGAGAACACAACAGTCTACATTAGGACACCAAAGGCGAAAGATCGGAGTGTTCTGTATCATAATATATAGACTCTCATAAGGGAGATGTTGGTCTTCAGCATCTCCCAAGTGCTAAACCGACCTCCTCGTGGAGTGAGCCGGAAATACTGGAGGAGGTTGTAACCCTCCTCCTGGTGGCTAACGGGGCTCTGGCTTGGACTTATGCTATCTTCCGTGCCTCGGTACTAAACCGCCGGTAGATTACATCTCACAAGGGACCCGCTGACACCGTCCCCCCGAGAGGGAGGGGGGGCGGTGTCAACGGGTCCCTTGTGGGACGAAATCTACTGGCGGCTTAGTGCCGAGGCGTAAAAGGCACGCCAGCGGCTCGAGCGATATGAAATCCACTGAGAGATAAAGTCTGGTGTGCTGAAGGTTTGGGGTCACTGGCGGATATTCTCGTTTCCCTCCACCTTTCCCTCTTATCCCTCCTTTATAAATCACATCAATACCACGAACAGGAAATCTGTTCTCACGCGGTATCTCCAAAATTATCTCTTTCATCCCTCCTGAGAGTCTCACTGCTGTACTGCGAACTGATAAACTGTTCTCAAGAGAATAAAAACCAAAATTCCTTCTTGCCCTTCATCTCCACACAACAATCACAGCACTACCGCAAACAGGAAATCTGTTCTCATGCGATATCCCTAAAATTATTCCTCTAAACCCTCCTGAGAGGCTCATTGCATTATCGCGAACAGGTGAGCTGTTCTTAAGCGGTACAACAAGAAAAATCGCCTCTTCCCTCCCAATAAGAAAATCACTGCACTACCACTGACAGTTGTACGGTCCTTATGCGGTATAACCATAACTCTTCTTTTCCTGTCGTGGCCTGTCTCCCAACCGCCCTCCTTTCTCGCAACGCTGGTGCTATGACGAAGTCGGGCAAAGGCTGCGTTACACGGACCTAGCAGGCTCTGCGCTACTGTGGCTTTGCTTTAGCGGCGACGGAACCGCAGGTACTAATATATTACTTTCTTTCAGGTCCCCTAGTTCATTGCGGTAGCGGAACCGGTGACGACTAAACAGTGAGGCGCCGAAGGAGGGCCAGCGGCTCAACGGTATGAAACCCGCAGTGACAGTCGCTGAGTCCTCTGAAGCTGAGGTAACGCCACCCGTCTGCACCGCACATCCACACTCCTCTCCACATTTTCTCTCCGTAAATCACTCCCACATCCCACCCTAGCATTACCGTGAACATATAATTCAAAGGTAAAAGTCCCAGTCACCCAAAAACCCTAACCACACAAATCTCAACCTCGGGACAGCTCACTTTCGCTCTTCTTTGGCGCACTGGTGTGCCTGGGAAGCGTGCGGGGGCTGTCCTTAAACTAAAATTAGCATGCGTCTCTATGGCTATTCCTACAGCGACGATGGAACCGGAGTTTTTCTTTTTTATTTTCAGCGCGTGCCGGCCTGCCTTTACAGTCCTAATACCAAAGTGGAGGTATCGTGCCGAGGATATGAATGGCTGCGAGGACGGAAAAGATGCGCTGTCGCTAACGATCCAACCGGGGTACCTGCCGACCCCCCGGGTTCCCTAGGCTTTGCAACGTAAGGTGGCTCTGCGTTGCTCGACTTCCATTCTGACACCCAAATTTTTTTATTATGGGTAAATTTAATCTTTTGAACGATGTGTTGAGGAGGAATGTCCGCCTGGTTGAACACTTCCAACCAGAAAGGGGCGCAACTTTGGAAGCAGGAAATCCTCCGATGTTCTGTCTTGCGCATGCTCGGTCGCGCGCTTGGATGAGGCCTTCCAGGAGGGCGCCTCGACCAACAGTGCCTGCGCACATTCGCGGCTTAGAGCAAATCGGTGCATGGTCCAAGGTTCTCAGCTTTCGTGCTGTCAGTGTCAAATTAGAGAGATGCGTTAGACTGCTCACACCGGTAATCCTCGACCGGGTGAAGCAAATTAAGGTAGGCTCTAGGAATAGCTCCGTAAATAGCTCCGCGAAAAAAGTAGATGCCGCGATCGCGACTTCGCCCCAAACCCCAAAAGAGATCGTTGATTCTTTCATGCCTCTGGGGCAGGTTAGGAGCACTTCACTGCCCGCGTCGCTTTGATCCACGGGTATTAGGATACCGCAGCTGGATCTGAGGAGTTCGGCTATAGCAACGACTATAGTCGGGTATAGTAAGGGGAAGTTTGCCAACTCATTGTTCAAAAGCCACTGGACATCCTGCTCTTGCAAGAGTTACACGTCCGAAAGCAGGGCAGTGGTTACGTCTTCGTCGGGTTAGGGACTGGGATAAGGTTGCCTGCTGTCCGCAACGTCCTTGGGCTGCAGTAGTCGCTTATAACCCCGAATTTTAGATAATATTTGTCTCACAGTTCAGCACGACGTACTGTGCTTGTGCGAAAGTGCGAGCACCTGTCTTCTTCTTCTACGTCGCTTTGTGCTGTTTTCAGTACAGCGACAAAATCGAGAAGCACTTCAGACACCTCGAAATGGTGCATCGTTCTTTGAGGGGGCAGATGGTGTTATGGACGCCAATGCGCGATCCCCCCTCTAGGGTGACCGCAAATTGGACGACAAGAGAGACATGCTCCAAGATTTTTTCCGGGCCCGCGTGTGCCCTCAATGCTGTCGGACAGCTGCCCACCTACTGGACGGCATGGGGATCGTCGCACATTGCCGTGACCCTGTCGTCCTTATCCATGAGTCAGTTCGTCGGCGAGTGGAAGGTTCGATGCGACTGGAAAAGCAATGACCACAACTCTGTGGGCATTTGGCTGAGGGTGCCAAAATTCATAGACGAAAAACAGCCAGCTACGATAGCTCGGTTCGATACCAATCGGACGCACTGTGAGAAGTTCGTCGAGAGCCACGTCGATCTGTCTGGATCGAGGGAGGTCCTCGTCTGGAAGTCCTCGGCTTTACGTTTGCGGAGGACGCGGTAAAGTTCGCAGAGGTTCTCACCGGCGTTCTCACGGACGCCTGTGGGGAAGCAATGTCGAGGAAAAGGCAATTTGGGAAGCCCAAACCATGGTGGACGAAAAATCTGACGATCAAGAAGAAAATCGTCTATAGGGACAGACGGGCATAGCAGCAGGAAAGGGTAAAGCCGATCCGCTTCGCTAAACTGCGTGTCTATCGCACTTCTTTGCGGGAGTAATGTGCGCACGTGAACAAGAGTCTCTTGAGAGCGTAAAGTTGAATTTAAAATATCACAACGGCGCATTAACAATAACACAATAATTCTTCAGTTTATTGCTTCTTTGAAGGGGCACAACACACGCGTGAGAGTTCTGCGACGCATTCTCTCTGAAAAATGTTAACAAGAACCGAAAGTGTGAACGCAAATACAATAACACTCGGTAAACTTTATAAATACCGCACGCAGTTATTATAAGAAAGTATTTCAATAGTTAAATTGCGATTGACGGCGAGCAATTGAAAACGCGTAGTACAATCACGAATACGTCCTGTCACAAGCTATGCAGAAACGTACTGAACCAGGTTCAGCAGCTCCCGAGGATGTTTCGTTTACTTTTTAGTCTCGCGTTACTAAGTCACAAGAATATCATCACAATAAAGGAAATAACGCGTGTGCCTAACGACAGTCGACACGATGTTGTCGGCTGATCGCAGACAATCGTCTCTCACGAGCGACAACATAGAACACGTGAATCATACGTACGTATCACTGGTGTACCATGTGGCTCGCGACATGTAAGGAGGTGAGGAAGGCGAGACTCGAGAGCAGGCCTGAAATTTGTCACAGAGCAAGGCAACCTGGAGCTCTGGGGATTTGTGTATAAGCATCAGGCCGATAAGCTCCGGGTTTACAAAGTGCTAAGCACTCTCCGTGGCGAAAACTCCTCGACTGTAACTATAGAGGAGACCGCTGCTTGCCTGCTCGACGTGCACGTGCCGGATGACCGGGAGAATGAGGACACGTTGCAGCAGCGTGAAGTCAGAGTTAGCGCACACAATGTGTCTGGCATTGCCGATGACCCTCTCTTCAAGGGTGCAAAAGTCGCAGCAGTTGTCAGAACTCTGGCAAACAACAAGTGCCAGGGCTGGATCTTATCGAGGTTTCAGTACTGAAGGCCGCCTACAGGGCAATCCCGGGTCAGTTCGTCAGGCTTTTCAGCAGGTGCTTTCAGTGGGGCGTCTTTCCCTCGATCAGGAAAAAGGGCTCGCTCAGAGTCTTCCTGAAGGGCGAGGACAGGAACGTGGAGGACCCCAAATCCTATAGGCCGATCTGTTACCTTTTCGTAATAGGAAAACTCTTCGAATAACTTCTTTTGAAGCGACTCAACTAGACGTCACTCTCGCCGTGGAAGATCTCCGTTCGGCAGTTTGGTTTAATGCCCAGAAAGTCGACAGAGGACGCTGTTGTGAAGCTACGACGGACGGTCTCTGCCTCTGAACAGAGATACGTCATTTCGCTGCTTTTCGACATCTTGGGCGCATTTGACAATGTCTGATGGCCTCTCGTTCTGTCAGCATTCAAAGATAGGAATTGTCCCCTTAATATCTTCAAGGTGCTAGTCGACTAATTCCGGGATAGGAAAGCCTCTCTCTCCTTCGGAGTTGTAATGGTCTCAAAGCATACCACTTGAGGTTGCCTGCATGGCTCGGTGTTAGATCCAATATGCTGGAACGTCATATTCGATGGTCTCCTCAGGGTGTTGGAAGCTAGGTTAGGCGACAAATTTTTAGCGTACGCGGACGATCTTCTCGTGCTAGTCAACGGTACTTCCCGCAGAGAAATTGAGGTACAAGCGCAGGAGGTAGTCGACGAAATAGCAAAATGGTTCAGTTTTGCCAAACTTGTGCTTTCGTCGCGCAAGACTGAAGCAATTGTCCTCAGGAGCAACCTCATCAAAAGGGCTCTAATAAGTAGACGAGGAGGAGCGCGTCCCGACAGGAAGCGGAAAACGGTTACGGTTAAGAAGACAGACCTTGCGAGTAGTTCCGGTCGGAGCTCGGGAATGGCCGGCGGTAACACGTTTCTTGGTGTCGTCTCTAGAGGTTTTCTCGGTCTTTGCCGACTTTTATAGGCAGACCCTTTGGCTAAAGGGGGGCTGTTAGATTTTTGGAACAATTAGGCCGAGGGATGTCGGAGACCTCGGTTATGGGGGTGTGGCTTCGTAAGCTTCCCGAGATCATCACGCCTGGGTTGTTTAGGCGGTCTTAGCTGGGTTATTAGGTAGGATTTAGCTTCCTTATTAGGTAGAATCCTACCTGTTATCCATTGGCTGGTGAGCAAGATGTTTTATCCTTACATCCAGTCATATCCCACTTCATTTAGAATACCTCATATTATTTCCTGTCCGAAATATAAATCGAATCAATAGAGTCTGAGCGTGTTTCCAGAATCGGGACACAAATGGGCAGGCCTCCCCGTGGTTCCTGTGGGCGTGGCACGTGCGCAGGCCGCGTGGGGGCTAGCGGTTTACCGCAAACCCCGCGCGCGATAGGAGGGTTAGGAGCCGCGCACGGGTCACGGCCGAATTGCCAATACTGCGACGTACGTCCTCATGCGCTGCTGGATTTTTCCATCGCCTGCTTTTTTGTCAGTCGTTGCCAAAGCTGGAAAGATAGAATAGATGTTTGGTAGCGTATAGCCTAAAGGCTGAAGTCGCATGTTGTGAAGTGGCATGCTACGCGTGTCAGGACTAATACCAATGTACCATACTACATAGCGAACATGGACTATTGCGAAAATTTAGGATGAAGAAGAGTTTGCAGTGATGGAGAACAACAATTTTGAAGCAACAATGGACATAGAATTCGACGAAGATCACCTATAATAGTAACTATATCAGCGAAACTAGCGATCAAGTTCAGAAGAGTGTAACAAAGTAATAGTGAATTCAGGAATCAATGCTTTCAATGGACAGACCAACATGTGTTGTAGATATTTTTACTACTCTACAGGAGGTAATTTAATATTATTCACTTTGTGTATTCTCAGAGTAACTGACTTGTTCGACTATACGTGTGCCAATTGGAGGCATCTGACTGAGAGACATGATGCGATAGATAGTATGTGTTGCTCCGATTGCAGAGATCCACTATTTCTAATAATACCATGCAATATATGTCCCATATGCACGAAGAAAGTGTTTTGATGAGTGGATTGAAAGAATATTCCGAAGTACGCAGCGGAAAAATGTAAGAACTTGCGCGAATTGAACGTAAACTGTGGGACCAGTCTGCTCGATTGAGTTCGCAAGACAAGTACTGTGCGTGGGAGGAACGATGCAACGAGTGCCTCGAGTTGTTGGAGGAGCATAGCCGAGTGAAAAAAACCACGATTTTTAGTTGGTTCAGTGCATTCGTTGATCGCTTATATTGCGCGATTCGAGGGTCTATAAACTCATTGCGTACACGTTTTATGCATGCGGGTGCCGGACATTCTAGTGAAGAACTCTTGTGGTTAGAAATCGATACCACCTTCCATAGCCGCGTATTAACCGGTGTGATTATAAACTCAAATTATATCAAACCTCTACGATTTCTCCGAGATGCAGAGAACATTGTGTTCGAACATATGCGAAACGCTAGGGAGAGACACAGGACTTTCAAAGTGAACACTGTGTTTAATGGAGAGTTTGTTGCGGGTGATAAACGCGCAGCCAAAAGTATCAATATGAGAAATTGTGAAATCTTTTCCACATCTGATTTAGAAAAGTGGTACGAGCGATGCCTAATCAAACCCACCTTAGCGTCTTTGGAAGAACTCCTGGAAAGCGACAGCGGATGGACATTTTTGAGAATACTTGATCTGACCATCATTGTAAATAATTACTATCAGATGCATGCGGGCTGTCATTTCGAATTGCCGCGTGAAATATAATAGAAAAGTAGTAATCAACGTGCAATCCATGGACAATGCGTGTTTCACATGGGCAGTGATCGCATTATGGTCTTTATATCCAACCGAAAGAAATGCGAACCACGTATTTTCGTATCCACATTATAAATCAGTATTAAATGTACAGAACATCGAATTTCTTATGTCTGTGAAACAAATAACAAAATTCGAACGATTGAACAATATATCTATCAATGTGTACAACGTCGAAAAGAAGACGGAAAATAAAACAACAAGACACAATTTTTCTAATACGTCTCACGGACCGAACAATAGACAAACACGTCAAAATATTGTACATGCCAGTTTCGCGAGATAACAGCGTTGGATGCTTTACTTGGATAAAGAACTTATCCCGACTCGCGCGTTCGCAACTGAACAAGAAGAAAAACAAGAATATATATGTGCTCTATACGTATAAAATTAGAAAATATTTCATAAAAATACTGAAATTATCCCTTGTTAAACAATTCAAAATATATTTCTGCAGGTGTTTACACTACTTCAATTCGAAGGAAAAACTGAAGATTCGTGTGGCAGATTGTCGAGAGATAAATGATTGCGCTAGCCTGTGACCCAACGAGGACATCAAATGGCTCAGTTTCAGTTTATCATATCGCTGGAGGGGAATAAGTATGGTTATACAATAATACAAACATACCGACTGCTGGAGGGAAGTAAGGATGGTAATACAATAATACAGACATACTGTAGGTAACACAGTACATAACATAACAGTCCCCACGAGCGTGACGTCAGCCCCTTCGTGACGTTAGCACTGGCGCCTACAAATTCCCCCTTCCGCGCGTGACGTCAGTTTCCACGCTGTCCGGAACCCCCCTACACCGCACTCTCCTCGGAGTTCCTGAGTTAGAAACAGTATTTCTCATCTACTTATCTTCAATCGCGCTAGATTCACCCATAGGTTACATTTTCGAAGTCGACTTAGAGTATCCATAACATTAAACAGTGTTATATTATCTATTACCGCAACCTATAATAGTGCACACGTCAGGGTCTTCGTATTAAAGAAGTACACCATATACTCCAATTCGTTCAAACTCCACGGCTTCGCGATTATATCAAATTAAATACACAATTTAGAACACCCGCGACAAAAAATTTTGAGAAAAATTTGTACAAATTGATGAAAAACACAATATTTGGCAAAACAATGAAAAATGTTCAAAATCACGTAGACGTGAAACTTTTAATAAAATGGGTTGGTTTAGTGCTGAGGCAATGATCGCGAAATCGAATTTTTATAATAGAAGCGTTTCTCCAGAGTAGACGTTAATAGCCGTTTCTAGCTCACTTGGATCTGTTTTACCGACCGAGTAGGAAGGCCAGTTGGCGCTGTTTTACCGACCGAATAGCAGCGGCCAGTAGGCGTTGTTTTTTTTACCGGCCGAATAGGGCCCTTCAGCGGTCGGTACCCCCTCCTCCGACAGTCGGTATACCCTTTGCACCCTCCACCCACCCTCCCTCCCTCCCCTGATCGCGACGACCCGCGGTAGTCGCCCGCGAAGGTCCGCACCCACC
>NW_014559459.1:0-442 GCF_001313825.1 Dinoponera quadriceps
CACTTTAGCAAAACTAAAAGATATGGCCGACAAAGACAAACGTTTTGCAAAGAACATTAATGACATTGTAGATTCGGAAAGTGGAAAATTATTGATTCGGCTAATAAGCAATTTAGACCTAAAATCGGACATTTGTTTAGAGATGCCAACGAAACAGGAGACGGAGAGAAATCGTATATTTCTTCTACCGGGTATCGAAGGTTGTGGGAGCGTATATAATTTATTGGCTCTGGAAATCAAGGCTCCTGCAACGTGCTTGCAGCATGGCACGAATAATATCTCCACGTGCGAATCTGTTTGTGCAATCGGCTGCCACCTTATTACCTGTATGTACAAATATAAAATATTATGTTACATATACGATATTAGAATATGAATGATATTCCATTTTTGTGCGTTAATATAGTATTATCGTTAATACAACACCTGATTTGTACAAATT
>NW_014559460.1:0-8226 GCF_001313825.1 Dinoponera quadriceps
ACCGCCATTTCTAGATCAGGTCGGGTACTTCAGGGACCACCCTCGTATATCTCCTATCAGTAAAGGCGTATCTGGGGAGACTTGGCCGGTCCAGCTTCCCGGGCCTGGAGCTTGGGCGAAGCTCTTAAAAATAACGCCCTGGAGACCGTGGACGGGCAACGGGATCCGTGGGGAAATTTCCTTCTCAAAGTTCGGCGGGATTAAACGTTGATTACTTCACTAAGCTAGTGACATCCGGTCACAACATAACCTCAAAAATTAATATTGTTCATGATGGCAATAACAAAAGAGCATATTCGATTTTCCATCTACTTCGCGTTTCATCTGAAGAAAATTGTTGCTGAAGCCACTGAAATGATTTGTGCTGCATATGGAGAGAATGCTGTAAGTGATGCTACGTGTAACAGATGGTATCAAAAATTTCGTCAAGGAGATTTTAAGCTTGAAGATAAATCACGTGCTGGACATCCTCGAAAGATTGAAACGGAATAATTGCAAGCCTTGTTGGATATAAACTATGTGCAAACTGAAAAGAAGCTCGCAGAACAGCTTGGCGTTACGCGGCAAGCCATTTTCGTACGTTTACATACAATGGGAAAAATTCAGAAGGAAGGCAGATGGGTTTCGCATAAACTATCCGAAAACAACAAAAATCAACTGCGTGACACTGCACTCACTTTCAAAGTTCCGGAAAAATTTTTCTGCACAAAATCATTACAGGCGATGAAAAGTGGAATCTTTATGATAACTCTAAACGTAAAAAATCATATTTTGACCCTGGTCAACCTTCGACATCCACGTCAAATATCTATGCCCGATATCTATGCCAAGAAAGTTTTGCTCTGCACCTGATAGGATTGGAAAGGTGTGTTGTATTACTAGTTGTTACAACCGGATGAAACAATTACGGTAGACCGCTACCAACAACAATTGACTAATTTGAATGATTCATTAGAAGGAAAGAGGTCATTTACTGGCCAAGGAAGTCGTAAAGTGATCCTGCTTCATGTCAATGCCCGACCATATGTTGCGAAAACGATTCAAGGCCATATATTTACGTTAAGCTGGGAACTTTTCCAGCACGCGGCGTATAGCTCAAACATACCTCCTTCCGATTACTACGTATTCCGGTCGCTGCAGCATCACTTGGCTGATACACATTTCGTGAGATTTGAAGAGATACCAAAATGCATTGATGACTTTATCGCTTCAAAGCCGGTAAGCTTCTATCAAGAAATTCGCAAGCTACCCGAAAGATGGCAAAAGATCATTGATACAAACGGGGAATATTTCGCTGATTAATATTCTCTTCTTTGTTTTTTAATAAGGATTGAATTTTGCAATAAAAACTTAGACATTTTTGCTCATCTAATACTAACAATGGAACCTCGCGAAATGTTAAAATTTGATTTTAATGAAACTTTCTGTACATTTAGACCGGCATTCGTTCTGCTCGGTTAGTTTAATATTACATAAATGCGCCCTTAACATCATATGTCCTGTAAGGAGGCCGATGCCCCTATATCCCAGATTGCAAATGCTCTCTTTCCAGGTCCGCTCTTATAAACCTCTTTCCCAAAGTAAAAAGGACGATCTGCTCCGATGATCCGCAGTCTCAGACTCCGATGATCTGCTCAACCGGGTCTTCTAAGGTCCTCAGTTTTGCGAGACCGTCCGACCTCATTACCATGTAGTTCCTGATAACTTGGTATCCATCCTAAGGTGACTTAATTTTGCTCCCTTAGTTTTCCAATAGGCTGCTCTGCTATCAGAGCAGATGAAGATTCTCCTACTCTTGGTCTCCTTAAAAATTTGAAGTTTGACACATTTCAGTATAGCTAGGACCTCAACCTAAAATTTCGTAGCCAATTTGTCCAAGGAAATAGTTTCCATTTGGTTTGTCCTTTGGCAGTAAAATCTGGCTCCAAAACGGTCGTTTGACCCTGAATTATCCATGAACCAAATATCTGTACACGGGTGTTGAGGAAGATTTAAATTTTTCCTGGCGTCTCTAATTGGTACTTGAATCTCAAAGTTCTTAATCAATTGGTGTTTCCTGGGCATTCTATCTTATGTCAGTGTAAAACGACGTTTTTGAAAAATCACCAGCCCGATGTAACCGAACCCAGAGACGCTCCACTTGCCCTGACATTTTCATCTATACGCTGTAAGTCTGGCCATGTAGATGATTGTTTTGTCCAGAGGACGAATACAACGTGCTACTTATAGCACCTCTATGGATGTAGTTCTTATGGCCTGTACCGTCGTCCTCAAATTACTTCACTGTAGACTCTTTAGTAGGTTCCTAACTTCCACTTCTTCCACCTTTGGCCATAAGCCACTGCAGCATGTGTTTGTCTCGGTATGAAAACTGCTTTATGTAAATAGAAGACTATCCTACATTTTAAAACTTAGGTTTTGTCTATCGCTCCTCTACTTACCTGAAGGGCAGTGTAGAATTTGGCCCTCTTAATCTCGACGTGCTGTTTTCTATTTAATTTGGAGCCAAGGTATACTACCAAATATTTAACTAACAAAGTATATTTTATTTTTTTTCCTAGCATCAATGGCTCAATTGACTCGGACATGTATTTCCTGATGAAAATCATGTCCTTGGTATTCAATCGATTAACAATTTTAAGAGGACTGTATGATAAGTACCCGTGTTTAACGACGGATGCCGTAATTGACTCAATCTGTATACCGCCGTTTAACGCCATCTTTCGAATGACACCAGTCAAAATTTCAGACAAATTTATTGAATTTTGTTTCGATTACTGTTGGAAATGTACAAGTTCGTGTTTGTTTGCAACCATGGGAAAAGAGCAATATCGGTCAGTGATTCGATTCCTTTTTTTGGATGGAAAGATTTGTGAGGAAATCAAAGTGAACTTGCATGCCGTTTATAAGGACCATGCACTTTCGATGACTACCATCAGATATTGGTTCAATGAATTCAAGCGTGGCCAAACATCCGTTTTTGATGTAGAGCGCCCAGGTCGTTCGATAGAAGTGACTACGGAGGACATGGTCAACAAAATCCATGATATCGTGTTAGCAGATTGCCAGTTGAGGATCAGAAAGATTGCTGAAATTGTAAACATCTCAATTGAATGCGTACAAAATATTTTACTTAAAAAATTAGGCATAAGAAAGCTATCGGCAAAATGGGTGTCGCGTTTGCTAACAGTGGAACAAAAACGGAGTCACATGAGAATTTCGAAGCACTGTTTAGATATATTTAAGCGCAATCCGAAGGAATATCTACGACGTTTCGACACTGTTGACAAAACATGGATCCATCACTACACGCCAGAAACAAAAGAACAGTCAAAACTGTGGACTTTATCCGGCAAACTTAGTCCAAAGAAGACAAAAAACGGTTCTATCGGCCGGAAAGTTTATGATCCCCGTTTTTGGGATTCGCGAGGTATCATTTCAACGATTATTTGGAGAAGAGAAGGACAATCATGAGGTAATATTATGATGGTTTATTGGGCCGATTCGACGCCGAATTGAAAAAGAATCGGCTCCATTTGGCGAAGAAAAATGTATTCTTTCAGCATGACAACGCACCAGCTCACTCATCCGCAATTGCCATAGCAAAACTGGTCAAATTATGTTACGAATTGCTGTCGCATTCACCTTAATCTACAGACTTGGTTCCCAGCGAATTCTGTTTATTTCCAAAGATAACAAAATATTTTGGCGGAAAGCGGTTCACGTCAAACAAGGAAGTTATCGCCGAAACAGAGGCCTATTTTGCGGATTTCGACAAATCATATTATTTGGATGGCTTAGAAATGTTTGAATATCGCTGGACAAAGTCCATTGTACACATATTGAGCTGAGAGGAGACTATGTTAAGAAATAAATAAAAAATAAAAAATAAAAAAATGCGTTTTCTTCTCTATCACGGGTACTTATCACATCGCCCTCGTACCTTTGGTCTGGCACTAGTTTTAAAGAATTTTATGTGTTTTATCTATAAATTTCTTGAGGGTTGTGAGTAAACTCTCGTCACTTGTCACTATCGCCGCGTCATATAAAAGGGTCAATTGTAAAGAGCCCAATTTCCTGTAGCTAGACTATGAGATCGTCTATCATTACAGAAGTGGTAAAAGAACACCATTCTGCGGACATGTGGTCGGCCTGCCTCTTAGATTTAAGTTTCTATGACGGTTATTAATTTGCTCATTAACATGCTTTGGGTTCAGTCTATAAGTGCAGTTAAAATGTGTCTGATCATAACTTTCTCGATTATTTTGAATGTGGTGATATCAGAAGCTCCTTCTTTAATATCTGGGAAGACTCCAAGGACATATCCCTTTGCCTCCATCTACGCCTTGACTCTGCTCACAAAGTAATGTAAAGCAGTGTCAGTCAACTTGTCCTCTCTATAGATACACTGTGCCGAAGTCAGCGGATGCGTAATCATTGGGCCATTTTTCGAAAGCCATTAGGTCTTTCCAAACTTTTCAGCAGGAATGACGTGAGACTGATGGGTTTGAAGTCTTTTGTCATAATGTGACCGTTTCTGCCTGGCTTTGATATAAAGATGACCCTCGTACCTCTCCAGGCTTGGAAGACGTATCTTAGATCCAATCTAGCCCTGAACTTTTGTTAAAAATCCTAACAGACAGCTTAACTCTTCCTGCAGGAATATATATTCCATCAGGTCCTGGTACCTTAAATGGGTTGAAGGTCATTACAGCCCATTCGACTTTGGAGACACCACTTTTGCCGCCAGCGATCACTCCTATGGTTTGTATGTGTCCCTGAGTTTCAAGTCATCTAGATCGGTTTGCCGTTGTCGCTCGAAATCCCAGAGATTTTAGATTCAACCATATTTTCCGTGTAGTCCCTATTTGGATGCTTGAGACAGCCCAACTGCGGATGATTATATAAGCAGAGAATTCTGCTCAGCCTGGATGCCCCGGTATCCAAGGCACACTCAATACTGTTGCAGTCTCTCCAGCTTTTTCGCTCTAATTATTGCTTTACTATAATTGAATTGAGAGCTTCTGAGCACCTTCCAGTGATGCAATGAACTCAATTTTTTGGCTTTGTTAAATCGTTTCTTCACTTCTGACCTGAGCTTTTGTAGCTCTTTATTCCACCTTGGTCCTGGAGAAAAGGACCTTGGTCGTGGAGCGCTTTAAAGTCGCAGGAGAGTTTATCTCAACGGCGTCCAAAATGGCGTCTATAGAAATTGCACCGCTGTGTCCAAGTTATCCTTTGTGTGAAATCTATTTGGGGTCTTGGCTGTTTGGTCTTTCCTATAGCCTTCCCAGTTTTCTTTGGGTTGCAAATCCACTTTTCCTCTAATACATATCGAAGGGTAAATGTATCCGGCTATGGTCGGATCCCGAAGGTTATTCTATACCCCTCCAGTTTTCATCCAAGCCAAACAGTCCCTTCGTGCAGATCGTAATATCTATCAACTCTTCTTGCGTCTTTAAAGGTGGGTGTAGTTCCTCTGTTCAAAATGACCAGACCTGCGCATATGATGAAGTCGTGCAGGCTCTCCTTCCTTCGGTTTATGTTGATGCTTCCCCAATCAACGTTATATGAGTTTGCATCGCAACCCAATAGGAGTTCAAGTCATTTCTTCTTAGCATAAGACACTAGGTTTTTGATTTCCTTCCTTGATGGTGGATCAACGGAATTATAGAGCATGTAGGCTAACCCTATCACTACGTCTATGGCGCTCCCTTCCACCAGGTTTATCCTTGTCTGGATGACCGCCAGATGTTTGCGACTGAGCTGTGACACAAAAATTGTAGTTAGTCCTTTGACCGCGATGCAAGCCCATATTTTCTCGCTTGAGCTGGCTTTGTAGATTACACCACAGCCGGCCAAGCTTTTAATTATATTATTCAAAAGCCAGGATTCTTGTATTACTGATATGTTTGTCTGCATTCTAGTCGTGTTCCTGGTTAAAATCACCGAGGCGTTTTGTGATGTAAGTTAATTTGGACGACCGGGATAGTGAGGTCTACAATTTCTTGACTGTTTCAGTTACCCCTCGTAGCGGTCTCCTTCGCGCCCTTGCTGCGTTCCTTGCTGATCAACTTTAGTTGCTCGACCCAGCAACTAAAGTTTTTTCCTGCAGAAGAGTTTCATGTCGCAGTTCTTAAGGGCCTCCAGGGAGGCGTCACCAACAAGCGCAGCAAAGTAAGTGCTCTTGGCGTCTCTGCTCTCATTCCCCCTGACGACGACTCATGCACCGGCAGCTAGCCCTGCGTTTTTTTTGTCGAGGAGCTTGATAGCATCCTCTGCAGCCAAATCCGGCTCCTCCATCTATACCACCACTCAATGGCTTCGGAAGCTCCTCGAGCGACAGCACATGTAAAGGATTTTCTCTTATCTTGATTTCCAAGGAGAGGCTTTACAGCCAATTCTTGGATTCCTTATCGGCGCAATCACTAATTATTGCGCCGTACTTCTTCCAGATTCCAATGAACCAAGGAGCCCTGGTTCTTGTTGGTAAATCCAGGATCGTCCCCCTAATCAGTTTTTTGATTAAGGCCACCTCACCGGAGCCTAGTTTTTTGTCCGAGTAGCCTTCCAAAATGAACGCTACTCTGATAATCCTTTCAATCACCAGTGCATACGACCCTTGGTCAGCGACTTTGGGTCTTTTGCCCTGGCAAATGTTTGAAGGACTCTGGGACGCCGAGTTCGGCTTTGAGCGTTTTTGCACCCCAGGCGGGTCCATCCGAGTCTTTCTCAGTACATCCTTCGCCAGGAAGGGCAGCTTCCGAGTCTGAGATTTTATCAGCTCTCTCCCTCCCAAGCTGCTTCTTGTATTTCCTGCTGGCGGTCCCATTTTACCTTACACGGGTTTTTGCATTTGAGCTTAACCCCACGTTTTAGTTCTCCAGGTTGCTCACTCCTAAGGTAGCTACTTCCGAGAGAAGTTTGTTTAGGTTAATATTTTTTGAATTCGGATACATTTTAAGCCCCATAAGTTTGCGGTAAAGAGATCTCACCCGGTATAGAGCCGCGGATGCCCGGGGCTTGAGGCGTGTTATACTCCTGAAGGGCGCCCGGTATCCGGGAGGCACCGTTCGAATAGATCCGCCTACATAACGCAGTCCTCAGCACGATGGCTTACATCTTGACTTAGGAGGTTCCTATTAGATGACTGCCGCTAGTATTCCCGAGCGAGTGCCCTGACTACAGCCACAGCCCCACCACGACAGGATGGGAACCTATGTGGGGAGGAGGGAATAAGGAGTTTTAGTACAACGATAAAATTTTGGTAGGGGAATGTGGTGTAACCCAAGTTCAAGGATAAGAGGATGAAAATGATGTGTATCTGCTTATGACATAAAGGACAGGGTATAATAAATTTTTTTTTTCTTAGCATTGTGTGATCTTTTATAACATTTTATTGCGCTATCATTTATAATATTTTTTTGCGATCAATATAGTCTACAGACGGTCTATTTCCTGACCTACAACTGTTATTTGATCTAAAATTTGAAGTTTCTAATATTGAAGTTCCTTATTTTCTATAGTACGTAAAGTTTTATTGGTTCTTTGATTCGATTACCTATTCTCTAAAATTACTTGTACGCTAATCAGTTACCAGGTGTAGAAGTATGAAACCGGAATTTTTTTGTAAAAATTATACGTCTGTTGTTTGAAAATGATAAAAAATATTTTATTCAAAATAATGTCCATTGCTATTTATACATTTTTCCCACCTCTCCGGCAGTTTATGAATGCCACGCCAAAAAACATGTTTTCTTTCGAAACAAACCAGCTATCGAGCCGTTTTCGTACATTTTCATACGAATTGAAGCGTTGTTTAGCGAGAGAGTGTCCCATTGATGCGAATAGATGATAATCGGACGGAGCTAATTCTGGAGAATAAGCCGCATGCGTTAGTATTTCCCAACTGAACGCCTCGATCGTTTCACTGACCCGTTTTACTGTGTGTGGTGGGGCATTATCATGGAGCAAAATGACTTTGTGTTGCCTTTTTTCATATTCCGGTCGTTTTTCACGAAATGCTCGATTTAAATCGATCATTTGCTGTTGGTAGCGATCAGTGTTAACGGTTTCACCAGGTTTTAGCAGCTCATAATAGATTACACCCTTCTGATCCCACCAAACACAGAGCATTGTCTTCTTTCCAAAGAGATTGCAGCGGATGTCGATGGTTCGCCTGGATTCACCCACGATTTTTGACGCTTAGGATTCTCAAAATATATC
>NW_014559460.1:8363-20065 GCF_001313825.1 Dinoponera quadriceps
CATTCAACTCATCCGCGAGTTCTTGTTGAGTTTGAGTATCATCTTCATCCAGTAAGGCTTGCAATTCGTTGTCTGCAAACTTTTTCGGTGGTTTCCCGCGCTTTTCGTTTCTCACGTCAAAATCACCACTTTTGAATTTTTTGAACCACTCGAAACACTGTGTTTTACCAAGAGCATGTTCACCGTAAGCTTCGACAAGCATTCGATGCGATTCTGCAGCAGTTTTTTTCAAATGATAACAAAAAATCAATGCTGTCCGCAAATCGTAGTTTGTTGGCACAAAACTCGACATGTTTAAGGTTATAGAAAAATATACCGGTGTATGGAACTTTGGTTGTTCTGTGTTGAAAATCTTCGTCAGCTGTTAGAGGGAGATGATGGCGCTGCAGAAGCGGTCTTACGGTCTCTAAACTGATGGCTAGCACCATCTATAGAGAAATTCCGGTTTCATACTTCTACACCTGGTATATAAATTTGTATGAGTTATACGTTTATACATATATACATATTTTACTATACTATACATATTATTTACTATAAAATACATATTTGTCATTGTATTCTTATATTGCAATCGTCGGGAATTTTTCATAGGTAATGTCTAATTAGGGAGTTTCATTTAAAGAACTCATACACGGTTCTTAGCTTTATGACCTATTCAAAAGAAACAAGGAAAGAAACATATCTGGCAGAGCATCGTCAAAGTTCCGAGAGTTCATTTCGGTTACGCATGTTTAAGCAAATATGACAAGATTATATCTTTCACTTTCCTGGCGGTTTCATTGAACTCTTTATTTCTTTAGTTTCTTCAATTTTATTATGGGTCGACTCTTGGCTAAATGTGCCTATTTTTATCGTGATCAGGAAAATGTTATGCTACGTGTGAAGTGCACAGGACATAATACTTGAAACTTCACATTTTACAGATGATTTTTAAAAATCTTCTTTCTGAAGAACTATAAGTTCGGAATAACTATAACTATATAATATACTACTACACTATATAATATATTCTAAACTATATAATATATACCTATAACTATAATATAATATTAAACTATATAATATATAACTATAACTATTTACAATTCTAAAATTATGTAGAAATATTTACCTATGATTTAATTATATTTAATAATTTCTACGCGTCATTATTTTCTATGTTAATAATCTTCAATATTAATATTACAAATATTATAAATAGGATTTTAAAAACATTATAAACAGGATTTTGTCAAATGGTGTTAATGAGTGTGCGTGTACTCATAACAGATTGCGTGCATAGTGATTATAGTGAATTAAGTTAAAAGGATATTAGGCCTTTAAAATGAAATCGTTTCTTTGGATTTTAATGATTTTTAGTAGGACAATTTTTGGTAGTATTTTCTCGTTTGTCAAACTTAAAAATATTGAAAATTGTGATTCTAACAATTTAAAACAGCTTAAAAACGAATAAGGTATATGCTCGAACTTCTCAATGTATCTTGTAAAACAAAAATTGCACTATACTAGTAATGTCAGAAGCGAGAAAACGCATGCAAAAATTTTTGCATTATATTTTCAAATAAAAAGATAACCACAAAATGTCATTTGTAATCGATTTAACACCCTTGTAAAATTGGACGAATACTTTTTTTTTACTCAAACAACCGATAAAAATCACAAAATTATATTTATAAATTATAATTATATTTATAAATTATAGTTAATTTTGGCGCAGAAACTTTTTTTCTCATGATTTTGTCAATGTTAATTTTAAAACTATTTATTGATTGTTAGAGTAATAGAAAAGTGTTTGTCCAATTTAATTGATTGTTAGAGTAGTAGAAAAGTGTTCGTCCAAATTAAAAAAAGTTTGCTGAAGTAATCACAAATATCATTTTGTGGATATATCTTTTTATTTGAAAATATAATGCAAAAATTTTTGCATGCATTTTCTTGCTTCTGACGTTATTAAACAAGGACATAACGATTAGTCCGGAGTCTTAAACTTCTAATCGAGGATGTCGAAGAAGGCATTCTGATAACAAAACAAAACAAAACTTGAAAAAAGTACAAAAATATAGTTGCGTAGAAGCAAATAGTGCAAAACTTAAAAATCGTGTCATATGTAAAATAACGATGACTAAAAATTATTTAATAAAATCGTCTTCCGTAGAGAGGAATCGCGCGTCAAATTGATCTGATAAGGAAGGCGTTGCGACAACGCAATCTTCTTCACACGAATAGGATCAACCATTTGTTGCGTGGACGAATGAGACGTGCGAAATTTGCAAACAGAATCGTATTTCATTGAACGAAAAAAATACGCGATTGCGTCTCGCCACCATTGACGCAAGTCTCGCTTACGCAACTTGCACCTCTGCGTCGAGAGCAATATCTTATCTCGAACGATATACCGCCTGTGACGGGGACATATCCAACGCTCCTTCAAAATCCGTAACATTGAGGAGTGTGTAGGTGCTGCCACGCGATTTATCTCGATCTGTGCAGATAAAAAGACAAATTAGAGTTCTACTCGTAACTTGTTAAAACTTGAGGCGCACCGACGTAGGTTGCAGTAATCGTGTTGATTCGTGAAATAACTGTCATAGTTGTACATGTATTCTTCATCATTCTTTTAAGCGCTGCCGAAACGACCAAGGATATTTCGACCACGCTAACGAAATATAGCGGAAGTGCACGAGTTGTAAAAAAACGTTGCACTTTCCACAGTTTCACAGTCCTTAGGACGACACGTGCTTGTCCGGATGACCGTCTGTTACCAAGTCATCCCCACATAGGAAATTCGGGAGAAGTTGTTCTATCCTTAAGCAAGGGCTTAATGACGTCACAAGGGGGTGCCGCAGGATGCGGGACTGACGTCAAGCGGGGGAGGGGAAACGTTATAGACACGCGGGGGCTGACGTCACGCGAGGAAAAGGGGAATTTGAAGGCGCGGGAGCTAACGTCAACAATGGGCGGACGTCACGCGCACGGGGACTGATTTAATGTGCTGTGTTATCGATAATATGTCTGTATTATTGTATTACCATTTTTACTCTCCTCCAGGGTTCGATATTCTTCCAGTGATCGATATTCCTCTGTCGGTCAGTAAACGAGTCCTAACGGCGACCTACGTTCGATCGCTCGCGACAATTTGGCTCCAATTCGCAACCATTTTCGCATTTGTCCGCAGCGATCACCCCCACTCATCCGTGTTCGCCTGCCCGATTCGCGACGATACGCCTTACCGTTTTTGTACAAATAAATGTGGCTCCGCACGGTAAAACGGCTGACAAATTGAAAAAACGGCGAAGGAACGGTTGGCAAACGGTAAAAAACAACAAAGAAATGACTAACAAACTGTAAAGAACGGCAAAAGAACGGCCGACATACGGTGAAGAACGGTAAAGAAACGGTTGACGAACGTTGAAGAACGGTAACTATATTTTTGAACGTTGTTTAACGTTTTACTTACGTTTATGATACAGTTTACGAAATGTCTTACGTTTATATAATTCTGCGTATAACGTCTTTTCGAAAGTATACGATGTAAGAATAGAAAAAATTATCTGAAAGATAAAAAGGTATAAAAGGCGGTCGAACCTTAGATTTTTCGTTTACTTGTTGTCCTAGCTATATATGCTTTTGTAATGCGGTTGTGTCTATTAAGATGGTTACAATATGATTTTTCGATGCGTTTACGTATATATGGTAAGGAGGAAAGGTAAGTATAATAGAAATATTTATTTAAAAATTGTTTTAAATTATAACAGTTTATCTTTACTAAATTGTATTAACTTGCGAAAGCATCGCCTACAATAACTTTCAAAGCATATACCAACAGTTCGCATTTGACAAGGGAATTGCAGTCAAAATCGTTGCTCTCGCATATCCTCTCGCGACTCTTTAGATATTTAATATTAAGTTAGCTACTCTTTTATTTTCTTCTTTACGCAAACTCATGTACGAAACTGCAGCTGATATCCCAGACAGCATACACTTGTTATTTTGACGTCATTTTTTGGTCAAGTACTAAATAAAAATGACAATTTAAATAACATATACAGGGTGCGTTAGTTAAATCTGAACAAAATAAACAATGTATTTAACAAAAGTTTGATCAAACGTACAAAATTTGCGACGATGCATACCGCCCGGCAAACACCGCGGCCGACCGACTATCCGTCGGCCGCAGAACGGCGCTACGCACCAATAAACAAATCCACGCGCGGCGCACACGTCCGACACGTGTACGCGTTGACAACAACAATTGTTGTCAAACGCGCACGTATCGGAAAAACGTCTCGGGAGCGGTATAAAAAATCGCTTCGCCGCAGTATCGAGACCTGATTCCGTCGGAGTCAGCCGGATCGTAAGATCGTAGCTGCTCCAAATTCCGATCTCCAGGTCGAGAGACAGCGACGGTGTGTACGCCGTCACCGCTGTGCGTTCGCAGCCATCTCGACATCTTTCCATCCGGATAGAACGAGGTAGTGCGTACGCTGTCTCTCTCGTGGAAGTTGAGAGCACCGGACTCCTAAATCTCCATCTCGGGACGGTGTGTTCGCCGTCTCCACAGGGAGCTCCCGGCCCTCTTGCCCGTGACGGACTTGGGGATCGGCACGAGTAGGGGCGGTGTGTTCGCCACCTCTGTCGAGTGTTCTCGACCTCGGCCACTCCACTCTGGTCACCGGGTCTTGCGCCTTCGGAGCATGCAAACGCCCCGGAGTACCGTTCCGCGTACCGCGCCGCGAAGATAGAGACAACGCGTGTCTCTCCGTCCGCACTTCACCGGAGGTACCACCGTATCCGCCGCGAAACCGCGAAGCTACCACCGCCGTCTGCACGTTGGCCAGGTTCGCCCGACCGACTCCGCTGTTCCTGTAAGGAGGCACGATACTGCGTGACCTCCGCTCCGAGAATCGACCGACGCGAGCACTCCACATGCGGCAACCACCGCTATCCGCGTACCGCGACCCGCGTACCATGACGCCGAGTCTAGCAGGTGCATTCCGCCGTTGCACTCCAATGCAAAACCGTCGAGTTTAAACACCGTGAAACATCAGACTACCGCGCCGAACGTCAACACCGCGCCCGCTCGCCGCTAACACCGCGAGCTCCACGAAGCGAGCGTCACGTCTGCTCTCGATAGATTCCGAGAAGACAACACCGACTAAGCCAACGTCATAATGTAAACACGGGATTCCGTCGCCAGTATTGTCGCCTGAATATCAGCTGGTTTGAAACGACGAGATTAAAACCCGAACCGTCGATAAGATCTTTTACCGAACAACATAGGATAATAAACGACTCTTCTCGAACAATTACTCGCTCATTCACTCACTCACTCGCGCTCCCACTCACAACCTACATACTCACGCCTACACCAAGAACGCCTGGGCATCCGGCGAGCAACGCCAGGGCCACCGCTACCGAACACGGTCGACCAGCGACCCCGGAACGACCACCCCGCCGGCCGGGGCGGGACGAACGTCCACCGACCGACGGGGCACGGGTCACAAATTACATAAAAACCTTTTTTCGTGTTATTTGTGGAACCGTTATGAACAAAAATTACTCCATCTAACCACCGTCTGGCGCAATTATTACTTCGATCCTGGGCCTAAAGCGATTGCACGCTCTCTACAACGCCGGCTTGTCCATATTGAAGAATGCTGTTTCAAAAACGACCTGGAGAGATGCCACATTAGGATGTCTCGACTTGTTAATGACTCTTTCAATCACGCTCCACACGTGATAGACCAACGAATTTAAATGTAGACTATTCGGAGGCCAAAACTCTTTGCTCCAAAACATGTCGACATTGGTCGACAGCTAATTTTGGACCAAATGACTTGTATGAGCTGGTGCGCCCTCCTGTTGGAGGATATACGGCCTCCCGGAGGTCGCAATGTTCATTCATGGCTTGACTACTGTTGTCAGAACATGTAAATATATTTCCTTTATGACGGTTCCTCCCTTATTAAGAAAATGCGGCGATATGACGTCACTCTCGCTGGAGACAACCCTTAGGACGTGAACATTGGCTGGAAACTTCGTCCTAGTTACAACGGGGACATCTTCGGAGACATAGTCCAGCTAACAGTCGTTTCTGCTGTTCACTTTTGCTTCGACGGTAAACATTTTTTCGTAAAAGAAATCAGACGCGTGTCGCAGCTATGTTTTTTAACGAACACACGAGCAATTTGCAGCGAACAACTCTCTTCATTATAGCAGCCTTTAACAGCATCTGGCGTACCGTTTTGACGTATGACTTGTAGTTTAAGTCCTCTTCGACTATTCGGCGCATGGGTGCCTCACTCACATCCAAAATGTCACCAATTTCTGAGAGACTGCCTACGGTCTTCTGCGATCAGCTCTTGGTCGGTTTGCACAACTTCTGGGTCCTTGTCAACCTATCCTTTGAATGGCTCTTCCTCGAGTTTGTTGAACCTGCTTCGAACTACTCTAAAGCCATATGTTTAGCGGAAACTTCGTAAACTGTCGAGGTCGGATATTTGAAGAATTCAATTATTTCAGCCGCCGTGCGTCCAGCGTGAAGACTTTCAATAATCGCCGCTCTTCCGTTATATTCCTAGCTCGATCTTGACGGCTTAGCAATTATGAGGTTTTGTTCGTTCACAACATTGTTTTAGCTTACTTGGACATAAATATCAATTTAGCGCTGAAGTAAATATCACGGGAAATTTAAATTGAAATTTGTCCGGATTTTGCTGACGCACCCTATTTTTACGTCCCGAGGTACCCCCGAAACCCCCTCCTCCTTCTCCCTTTTTCTTTTACACTTCTATTTTTTTTCTCCCTTCCCTACACTCTTCTTTCATCCCGGTAGTCGCCTGTTGACATCGCTCCCGTTCCTATCTCCCCGTCTCTTATCATCCTTCCCATTAGAAAAAAGAGACGTGTGAATGATTACGACGCGCGAGACGATAACGCCTCTGACTCTGAGTCCGACGAGCCGCGCACGCGACCGCGCTCCCGGCGCTCAACGAGATAAATCATTGGTTGACTCGCGCCTCCGTAGTTGTCAACCTCCTATACCGACCTCACTTCCTGAGATAGTTAACTCTCCTGACTCTCCCGAGTCACCTTCAGATAAACCGCCTCTCGATATTTTTCCTAAATCACCCGAACCTCCTAATCTTCTTAATACATCTCCTAACGATACTCGCCGCAACAACGATGACGACCAGCCGCCTCCGTTATCGCCATATCCAGCTGACCGTACTCCTCTCTCTCCGCCCTCCCTACCTCCGGCTCTTGAACCGCTCTCGGCCATTCCCTCTACTTCTATCCATCCGTCAGTAGACTCTCTCCCTCCTTCCGTCTCTCCTACTCCCGGCCTCTATCCGGCCCCGCACGCGTCACGCAGCTCTCCCGAACGTGTTGACGCGAACTCCGAAAAAGAACTCTTCTTCGGAGAAGAGACATTTAGAGCACGCGAACCTCGACGATGAAACAGAATCCGAAGAATCCGAATCGCTTTCCGAAAACGAAGAAGAATCCTCAACTCCACGTCACCTTAACACACTTATCATTAAAGAAAGCAGAGACGATATACTCGCTCACAGGGATAACATGGTTGTATTATTCGCTGTCGACGCGTATCCGTGCGATAAAGGCGCACAGCTGTTAGCCGGTGCTAACCGAATACCTTTCCTCCACGAACTGACTCTCGGTCGAGGCCAAGTGTTTCCTTTCAAAGACACCGGGAAGAATTTAATCATCCAGTTAAAGAAAGACGATCAGTACTATTAGATTTTGAAATTTTAACTGAATCATTCCGTTCATTATTGGATATCTTGCTAGAGCTAAATTTAAAATCTTTTTGTATCGCAAAGACCAAAACTCTCGACGTTTATTGGAGCGCCATCCGCGAATTGCTAGAAAATACTTTCACCGAAAGGTCGATTGTAATCACAATTTGTTTAGGGCTTACCACATGTCCTCCGGAAGACGAACGAGCACGAATTATAAACGAAAATCATGCGTCCACTTTCGCTGGACATAGACGGGTTACAAAAACGTACACTCGCGTTCTGCAAAAATTCTATTGGAATCGTCTAAAACAACAAATACAAGAATACATTCGGCAATGCCGCACCAGTTAAATAAAAAATTAGTCCGCCTTAAAATACGTCAACCAATGATCCTGACCGTGACTCCTGGTGCCGCCTTTGATAAAATTGCACTGGACATTTTGGGACCATTGCCAAAAACGCGAAATAAAAGAATTTATTTACTCACTATCCAAGATCTAGTCACTAAATATTCTATCGCTGTCCCGTTAGCTCATTTCACTGCAGTATCTACCGCCGCTGCATTTGTTAATAATTTTATATGCCGATTTGGCTATCCTAAAGCAATTCTTACAGATCAAGGAACGAATTTCACAGAACGCGTAATGCGCGAAATATCAAAACATTTTCAGATCAAGCACTTTAAAACTAACGTGTTTCATCCCCAGTTTAATGGATCATTGGAACGGTCCCACCATGTCCTTTGCGAATATATAAAAGGTTTCATAAATAAAGAACGTAATTGGGACACAATTATCGAAAGAGCCTGCTTTGCTTATAACACCAGTGTCCACAAAGGAACAAAATTTACTCCTCATGAGCTTGTCTTTGGTCGAGCCGCCCGTATGCCTTCTGATTCTCTTTCTACTTCCCAGTTCGAAACCTACCCCGGTTACCTTATTGACCTGTTCATACGCATCCAAGACCTCCAAACTGAAGCCAAATTAAGTTTAGAACAAGCGAAAATGCGATCAAAGACTTATTATGATCGCCGCGTTAATGAACAAAATTTTTAAATTGGAGACCATGTATTTATGCTGACCCACGCACCTCTTAAACTCGCTAATCAATATTCGAGCCCCTACGAAATTCTCGATGTACTTCGAGATGGCAAAATCCGCATACGTATTCGAAACTCCTCCAAAATCGTGCATCCGAACCGGTTACGTGTAAGCCGTTCTATAGAATCAGAAACCACGAATAAATGAATTTAAGCTTCCTTTTAGATTCAACTGCCTGCACACCTTCGCGACAAGTACAACCGCTTTTTATAATTATGTTCGACAAAATTCCAGATGTTTACTCTTCTCGCGATCTCCCTCTTCTTGCCCGGAGTTGTTTGTCTTGTAGGATACGACTGCGGGGGAGGATCATTCAATGTGACTACCATCTCCCTCCTCGACGTAGGAAAATGCAATATCCTTGAGGAAAAACCGAATTCAACCTCTACTTATGTCCAACTGCTTCAAGTCGCGGAATACGCCCATACTAGAATTTTCACCTGTCGAGTGGAAATCGACCGCCGGATTTTCTACTGCGGTATGCATTCCCACGCTTCTCTCGTTCTGGGTGGCTACCGAAAATATCTAGTTGATTTGGACCAAGGCTCCTGTGCCCGCTTACACGACACGCGTGGCTTCACGTACACTCAAGGAGTAGTCATAGCTGGGCTGGTCTCTAACACCACCAATTACCGCACTCTCACTCTGGCCGGCACCACAACTACCGACGGAACCTGCAACGGAGCCCAATTCACTGACACCTACGATCATGGAATAACGTCATCGTGGAAGCTTCCATGTACTGCACCTTCAAGGATTACTACGCTACCGTCAAGGTCGAACAAGACCTCCTTCTCCTACGCACTGGAACCCATTGCCGAGCATCCGACCTCACCTGCATAGATGAAGATCGTGCCAACGTCTTCTGGTCCCCTCTACCTAACTATAAGTGCCAATTCTACGCTTATGAAGTTTTATATCAGGGTTTCGCCGATAGAATTATAGATAACGACTCTCGCTACCCCATCGTGTACACATTAACCTCAAGTCAAGCCACTTTTGCTTTGTCAAAGAAGTCGGAGCGGATTATATGCGGTTACACCGTAATACAAACCGAGCACCCAAAATTAATTATTGTAGAAATATCCAGAGACCATTCTTTTGCCAAAAAGAAACGCATTTTGGTCGAAAACTTAGACTCTTTTATCTATCTAAATTCCAAATTCATGTATGTCGAGAAACATCTCAAAACCCAAATTCGAGCACTTTACCGGAACGTGATTAATCAAAAATGCCAATTAGAACGTCAGGTACTAAGGAATGCAATAGCCCTAGCCGCCAACCAACCCGACCTCTTCGCGTACCATTTAATGAAAGGACCCGAGTACATCGCTGCCATTGCGGGCGAAGTCGCACACATAATTAAGTGCATCCCCGTCGACGTCACTAGGAGAACTACCGACATCTGTTACCTCGAACTCCCAGATACCTTTTCCAATCAATCTATGTTCCTAGCACCCCGAACCCGTGCCATAATCAAAACCGGAACACCGACGGACTGCAACCCCGTCCTGCCCACCATGTATAGCGTAGCCGGTGGATGGGTTAGCCTCACACCTAACCCAGCAGCAGTGGTGCCTCCGCAAAATCTGGAACCACTTACTCATCCCATTTGGAAATACCTAGACACAGAACATCTCGCGGAATATACTCCAACAAAGATCTTACGAGACTTCGTGACCACATAATGTTTCCTGTGGAACAGCCGACGATCGTACACAACTTTGCTAAAGCTGTAGCCGGCCACCGAATACCTGTTAGTGGCATCTCCATCGCAAACCTCCTAGATGATGGCGCGCTGAGCCTGATCACAGAATCCACCGCCGCAAGATTGTTCGGCGGATTCCTTAAATTCGGAACAGTCAGTGCCGGATTTATAGGCATATGGCTTTTGGTCAAAGAAATCAAGCTGATAGCCGACACCCTCATACACGGATATGCTCTTCACTCCGTTTACGGATGGAGCGTTCACCTCCAAGGAGCATTGTTCTCATCCATCACGAACCAATTACTTCATCTGGGGAAAAGACCGCAGACTGCCCCGACTGCAGAGCGATCATCGCCAGGAAATATTTTTCAAGCGACGAGCTCAAATCGCCCGATCGCTGAAGTCAGAATTGACATACCGTCGGAAGAACAACCAATAGAACCAGCCAATAGGACAGCACCAGCCAATAGGACCAAACGGCTATCAGCGTACGAGGGAACGGCACCAATTTATCCAACCACCTATCTGGCGATAACATCCGGACTCGACTCCGTAGACAATTCGTTGAAGAGAATTGAAGAACAGCTCAGCCGATGTCTCCCAATCGCCTTGACACGATAAATTTCAAATCATCATTGCGACCCTACTCGCCAGGTTTCAACCGCTTCGCCTTGCTACGCTCTTTTTAAGGATGGGCGTGTTACGTCCCGAGGTACCCCCGGAACCACCTCCTCCTTCTCCCTTTTTCTATCATTCTTCTATTTTTTTTCTCCCTTCCCTACACTCTTTTTTTATCCCGGTGTTCGCCTGTTGACATCGTACCGTTTCTTCCAAATTAGAACTTTAGTTGTAGCCCCGACCGTATCGTTGCTATATTTCGTATCATTAAAATAATTAACACCTTCTACCTACCGTTTTTCGAGCTTATTAAATTCAATTAACTAAGATCCCGCAGTCACTGCCGCTGAATAGCTGAAGTATTGCCCCAACGATCATGCCCGGTGTATGAAATAAGTTATGTTATGTGATTTTTTTTAACATTACGTACTATTCAGATAAACTAAATTGTTTATTCGCTCCGTGAGAACGGATGTGCATGATCCGTTTGGTGCCCTATCTTATAAACCT
>NW_014559461.1:0-1623 GCF_001313825.1 Dinoponera quadriceps
TAAGCATGTAGGAAAGGTAAGTTCTCACACACAGAAGACAAACCGTTATTTTTCGCTTTGTACGCTCATGCGAAATTCGAGGACTACTGTTCCTATTTTCAGATACTGATAAAAATATGTGATGAAAATGAACAATTGGATCATTCAATTCTCGCTCACCCCCGATTTTTCTGCGAAAAGCACAAATCTTACGTTATTTTGGGCAGCCTAGGTGGCTTCGGGCTGGAATTAGCAGACTGGCTGATTCTTCGGGGAGCCCGAAATCTACTGCTGATTTCGCGAACCGGAATTCGAAACGGCTATCAGCGTTCGAGGGTGGAATTATAGAAGTCCTACGGGGTAAATATTCAAATCATTGCAGGTGCTGACGCGTCCGATCCCAAGGATTGTGCGGTTATTTTGAAATCCGCTGCGGGACTGGGACCCGTGGACGCTATATTCAACCTCGCGGTTGTACTCAAAGATTCTATCTACAAGAACCAAACCGCAGAAACTTTCAAAGAGTCATTCAAGCCGAANAAATTATAGAAGTCCTACGGGGTAAATATTCAAATCATTGCAGGTGCTGACGCGTCCGATCCCAAGGATTGTGCGGTTATTTTGAAATCCGCTGCGGGACTGGGACCCGTGGACGCTATATTCAACCTCGCGGTTGTACTCAAAGATTCTATCTACAAGAACCAAACCGCAGAAACTTTCAAAGAGTCATTCAAGCCGAAGGCATTGGCCACGAAGATGTTGGACGAGGTCTCGAGGAAGATATGTCCCGATCTCCGACATTTTGTCGTTTTCTCGTCCGTCTCATGCGGCCGAGGAAACGCTGGGTAAACTAATTATGGGATGGCTAATTCAATCATGGAGAAAATATGCGAGATAAGAGTACAAGACGGATTACCCGGAATGGCTATACAGTGGGGCGCGGTGGGTGATGTAGGATTTGTTGCCGACATGCAAGAGGACAATAAGGAACTCATCATCGGCGGTACACTGCAGCAAAGAATACAGTACTGTCTGGATTCACTGGACGCTTTTCTGATGCTGAGTCGACCGATCGTTTGCAGTATGGTTGTGGCTGAAAAGCGCGCGGGCTTTGGCGGAATTATGGATGTTCAAGAGGCTGTAGCGAACATCATGGGTATAGTTTTTTCATGTTTAAAATAAAGCAACTAAGCGTATATATTTAAATTATTTTATGGATACATCTTTTTATTTCAACCTATTTTGCAGAAACTCACAAAAATGTGAACAACTATTTTCTCGTTTCTAATGTAATCATACAATTAACCGCTTACGTTCAATCAACATCTTTCAATATTTCATCTTGTTTATCACAGGGATGAAAGATTTAAAAACGATCGGACAAAACACCTCATTGTCTGAGCTCGGTATGGATTCGATGATGGCGGTGGATATCAAGCAAACTTTAGAGCGGGAATTCGATATTTTCCTTACCGCGCAAGATATTCGAAATCTTACTTTAGCAAAACTAAAAGATATGGCCGACAAAGACAAACGTTTTGTAGAGGACACTAACGACATTGTAGATTCGGAAGGTGGAAAATTATTTATTCGGTTAATAAGCAATTTAGACATAAAGTCGGACATTTGTTTAGAAATGCCAAC
>NW_014559462.1:0-457 GCF_001313825.1 Dinoponera quadriceps
AAGCCGGCGGTGCAGGTCAGAGACCGGAAGGGTCACTTTACATTGACGCAAGCGTACGCAGGGTGGTCCTAATTTAAGTCAGGGCACCGAAGCCCTTTACCTGGGATGGGACCGCGAGTGAAGTAACTAGGGAAAAGATAGTGAACGAGCGATGGTATTAAATAAAATGGGAATTTTAGAATAACAATTTCGATATTTATTTTATGTTTGCGTGTAATATTACAATATTGCGACAGTGGTAAGATTACAAAATAGAACGGTGTATGGAGCGATTACAACAATACGGTGTGTGAGTGTGTATACGCGCGTGTGTGTGTGTGTGATAGCTGGTTTACAGGGAGTGTTTTAAGGGGAGGGCAATGAATTGGGAGTGGGGGGTTCCGAAGAGGAAGTAGGGGAATCGTACAAGGACGGAGATGGGTCTGGGGTCCGTGGGTCTGAGGTAGGGGATCGCGAG
>NW_014559463.1:0-3602 GCF_001313825.1 Dinoponera quadriceps
AAATGGCTCAGTTTTTGCAACCACAACAGGAAAGAGCGTCTACCGTTCGACGTGTACGCCGATCTGGAGTGCATCTCATAGAAGACTGCAAGCGAGGAGGGAGAGGATCACAAATCGCACGCGTATCAGCATCATACGGTATTCAGCATAGCGTATTATTTACATTGCTCGTATGACGAGTCGTTATCGTATTTTCGAAGCCGTCGCGATAGTGATTGCGTCTCGTGGTTCGTCGAGCCAATCGAAGAGTTAGCGCACCGCGTAAAATTAGCCTTATCAATAAATGTCCTCATGGAAACGTTATCAAATGAACAGTTGGAAACATTTTATAGCGCAACGCAATGTCACGTGTGCGAGAAACAGATCGAGAAAGAGGATACACGCGTACGCGATCATTGCCATCTCACCGGACGGTACAGAGGTCCCGCGCATTCAAAGTGCAATTTAAATTATAAACATTTATATTACATTCCAATAGTTGTCCGTAATTTATCCGGCTACGATTCACATTTTATTATCATGGAAATAGCNAAGAAAGAGATCGGGAAGAGGATACACGCGTACGCGATCATTGCCATCTCACCGGACGGTACAGAGGTCCCGCGCATTCAAAGTGCAATTTAAATTATAAACATTTATATTACATTCCAATAGTTGTCCGTAATTTATCCGGCTACGATTCACATTTTATTATCATGGAAATAGCAAATGCATTTGAAGGCTCGATCAATGTGCTGCCGATAACAAAAGAAAAATATAAATCATTTACGAAGTATGTCCGAGATACAGCAAAAAAATTTGATTCACGAAATTGCATGCAATTATGATTCATCGTTTCATACAAATTTCTAAATGCCAGTCTTGAAAAATTAGCATCTTTTCTCAGCAAAAAAAAATTNGTGTGCGAGAAACAGATCGAGAAAGAGGATACACGCGTACGCGATCATTGCCATCTCACCGGACGGTACAGAGGTCCCGCGCATTCAAAGTGCAATTTAAATTATAAACATTTATATTACATTCCAATAGTTGTCCGTAATTTATCCGGCTACGATTTACATTTTATTATTATGGAAATAGCAAATGCATTTGAAGGCTCGATCAATGTGCTGCCGATAACAAAAGAAAAATATAAATCATTTACGAAGTATGTCCGAGATACAGCAAAAAAATTTGATTCACGAAATTGCATGCAATTATGATTCATCGTTTCATACAAATTTCTAAATGCCAGTCTTGAAAAATTAGCATCTTTTCTCAGCAAAAAAAAATTAAAAATTTTACAGTCCATATTTTCAAATATATCCGATTTCGATTTATTAACGCGAAAGGGTGTTTTTCCATATGAATACCTTGATTGCGCGGACAAGTTGCAGGACCCGCGTTTACCACCGCGAGAATCGTTTTATAGTTCTTTGACGTGTAATACTGTATCAAAGAGCGATTACGCGCACGATGCGAACGTCTGGCAACGATTCTCTATTGAAACATTGGGTGAATACAGCGNCGAAAAATTAGCATCTCTCCTCAGCAAAGAAAAATTAAAAATTTTACAGTCCATATTTTCAAATATATCCGATTTCGATTTATTAACGCGAAAGGGTGTTTTTCCATATGAATACCTTGATTGCGCGGACAAGTTGCAGGACCCGCGTTTACCACAGCGAGAATCGTTTTATAGTTCTTTGACGTGTAATACCGTATCAAAAAGCGATTACGCGCACGCTGCGAACGTCTGGCAACGATTCTCTATTGAAACATTGGGTGAATACAGCGATTTATATCTGTAGATTTATGTCTTATTATTATCAGATATTTTTTAAAATTTCCGGGATAATTGCATCAAAAGTTACGGATTAAATCCTGCACATTATTATAATTTACCGGGTTTCACTTGGGATGCTATGTTAAAACATACTGGCATAAATTTTGAATTGTTCACTGATATCGATATGGTCATGTTCATCAAACGTGGTATACGCGGCGGTCTAAGTCAATGTTCCAGTAGATACGCACAGGCCAATAACAAGTACATGCAGTCTTACGATCCATCGAAACCATCGTCGTACTTGATGTACTTTGACGTAAACAATCTGTACGGTTGGGCAATGTGGCAACCGCTCCCTCACGCCGAATTTCAATGGGTCACAGATGTTTCCACATTTGATGCATCTTCAATCGCTGTCGATTCACCAATAAGTTATATTTTCGAGGTCGATATGGAATATCCGCAACATTTGCACGACGCTCACGCTGGCCTACCGTTTAGTCCAACGCGCGCCAAATCACCCGGTAAAAGACAGGATAAGTTATTGGCAACGTTATACGATAAGCAGCGTTATGTTATTCATTATCGCAATCTGCAACTGTGCACGCGTCACAGTCTTCGCATTACAAAGATACACCGTATACTCCAATTCGCTTAATCTCCTTGGCACCGCGATTACATAGAACTAAATACACAGTTTAAAACACAAGCGACGAATAATTTCTAGAAAAATTTGTATAAATTAATGAACAATTCTGTATTTGGAAAAACGATGGAAAATGTACGCAATCATGTAGATGTAAAACTGTTGACAAAATGGGATGGACGGTACGGTGCCGAGGCAATGATCGCGAAACCAAATCTTCATAGCCGAAGCATTTTCGCCAAAAACTTAATTGCCGTCGAATTACGAAAACTCGAAGTGAAATTCAACAAGCCGGTCTATGTTGGTACGTGCATCCTCGACATATCAAAAGGTTTGCTTGTATGAATTTCACCACGAGTACATGCCTCCTTCATATCNTACCGACACCGAAAGTATAATTTACCACATAGAATGCGAAGACATTTATGAGCACATAAAACGCGACAGTCATAATTTCGATACCAGTGATTAACTTGCTGACAACGCGTACGATCTACCGCTTGTAAATAAGAAGGTCCCGGGCCTGATGAAAGATGAAAATAACGGAGCTATAATGACTGAATTCGTCGGACTTGGAGCGAAAATGTACGCGCTGAGAGTAGACGGGAAAAAGAATACGAAAAAAGCCAAAGGCGACAGAAGAAGCGTCATAGCGCGAACGATAAACTTTGACGACTATACACAATGTTTGAAAGATGAAGTAAAAAAAAGTCGTCAACAATCGTATATGAGATCGAAATTACACAAAGTCTACACAGTGCCTGAAACAAAAATCGCTTTAAGTCCATACGATGACAAGCGGTATATAATAGCCGACTCGATCGACACGTTTCCATTATAATATACCGCTATAGTTATTCACGCATTTATTATATGTAGCACTCATTTGAAATAATAAAGAAAATATTACTCATACATGTTTGTNGCCGGTTCTATCGACACGTTTCCATGGGGACATTATAATATACCGCTATAGTTATTCATGCATTTTTTATATGTAGCACTCATTTGAAATAATAAAGAAAATATTACTCATACATGTTTGTAGAATAAGATATATACATATATTGTTTGTAATACAATGGTTATAATAAAACTTATTTTTACAACACATTATCTCTGTTTATCCATTAATTATATGAATTGTCAAATCCTAACCATTTCAAATAAACCTTGTCACCTTTCTTG
>NW_014559463.1:3975-4775 GCF_001313825.1 Dinoponera quadriceps
GATTAGTTCGCTGCACATTAACAATTTTAAACACTTCAGTTGTCCAGTTCGGTGTATAACCTTTCTCTAAGACAGTCTTGAATTTGCTAACACGTACATGGTCATCACCTTTGACTCTAGCAGGCGATGCGATTTTTACGTTGCTGTACACCGTACTCAGAAGTTTTTCCGCAATCGCTGGAGTCACATCGATAGGACGCATACCAATGGTCCGGTGCTTACGTCCGTTGTACTCCGACACGAGACGCGGTAAGATGTCGATCCATTTGTATGTTCCTCGGAGTGTAAACATTTTCCACATGTCGTTCTTCAACGTGCGATTGAATCGTTCCACGACCGATGCCTTCATGACGGAGTACGTCGAGTAATGATTAACGTTGTGTTTCTTTGTAAGTTTCTGCACATCAGCGTTGTAAAATTCCTTGCCTTGATCGGTTTGGAGGTTCTTCGAGCATCTACCATCATTTCGAATTATCTGTGCGAAAGCATCGGCTACTTCCTTTCCACTCTTAGTCTTGAGAGATGCGGCCCATGCATGCTTGCTAAGCACATCGATAACCGTAAGTATATAGTGATGACCAGTGTTGAATCGCGCGTAAGGACGCATTTCTATCACATCAGCCTGCCACAGATTGTCGTATTCGCGCACGATGACACGTCTGCGTGGAAAATTCTTTCGCGCTGAAGCGTGTAGTTCGTCCACGAGCCGCTGCTTTTCGTTCTTCCGTTTGCCGACTTTTGATGATTCCTTCACCATTACGGAGGATGATCGTCTTCTCATGCTTATGATGTCTATGTGT
>NW_014559463.1:4813-5070 GCF_001313825.1 Dinoponera quadriceps
TTTTTTTCTTGATACGTTTAAGTACTTCTATCATATTAGTATTTTTTCTTTTATTTTAGATATATTTTTCACCCATCTTATCAAATAACATATCGATGTTTTCATGAAGATCATTTATACTCCGCCTGATTTTCGTCTCGATTACTATTTGTTCAGTTTTCAACGTTATAACATCCTCTTTCAATTGATCTTTCAACGTTTACATATCCTCTTTCAACGTTTTAATATCCTCCTTTATCAACGTTTTAATATCCTCT
>NW_014559464.1:0-1363 GCF_001313825.1 Dinoponera quadriceps
CAGCAAGCGATCTGAGTATTTTCAAAAACTTGACGTATTGGATATCCAATTTCAAGAAAGAAGTGAACAGTAAAAATCCGATACATTCCCATTCTTACTATATTACAGACGTTATTTTTCTATGAAGAGAATAGAAATAGTTTAGAAAATAAATTAAGCAATGTATTTATTAAACGTAAATTTTGTGTTCAACTTCCATTTTTCTTGCCTTCCCTTCCCCTTCTCCACCGTCTAATCGTACNTATAATAATAGTTCAAGTCTTATACACCTTCACCTTTCTCATAAATGATCTGCGATCGGGACTTAGAAATATAGCCGCGGGATTACATTGTCAGGCTTTGCGTTCGTGTTTATTTATGGAAATTTCGAGTTGCGTGAAATGCGAAGAACGATATAATATATCCAAGTGCTACTTTACGGCAAAGTCCGAAAAAATATTCAAGACTGAAAATCTTTTAAGAGTATTATAATATTCTCGCTTATACGTGAGAATATCTATCGTTGATTTCAGGCTGTTTCTTTCCCGTATACATTATATTATATAATTAAATGTTTAACATGAAGTCAAAGTTTTGACTCGGGACGATACTTCGGTAGCTCGGGGTACCGCGGAGGAGCGAGGCGAGGCTCTCTTGCAATGAGAAACGCATCGCGCGGGAAGAAAGAGCGCGCGTGAAATGCGACTCTCGCACCGTAAAAGTTTATTATTATATATAAGTTTATTTAAGAAGAAATTGGTCTTCCTTGAGAAATCTGTGCTAAATCTTGTCAAGGTGCCACGTCATTTTCTATTATGCACAGCACTAAACCGAGGAAAAAAAACTCCGTATTTTATAAAACGTTATCTAGCTAATATTTTGTGACTTTATAGTTAAAGTAATTAATCAATTCATATGCAACTACTATGCAACGTACATGTATAAAATGCCATTATCAAATAACATACATCAGTGAAACTGAAATATTAAGAACACACGAAACAGAGATAGACACCCGTTACTTTTTATTATTTTCGTTACAACTACTGGACTACAACTGCTGGAAGCATATTAGAACAAAAGTTTAAATCGAAATAGAAGATGTTAGTATATAATTGGAAATCGAAAATTTCAGGCTGTTATTTACCTGATTTTTGGTTTCAATACCTTGTATAAAAATCATGTAATGTATACGTTCGTCACATTGCATATGTTCATAATGTAGGTAACAAAAAATCAGTCTTAACAAAATTCTAAGTATAACTTTAATCAAGGCGTTATACATACTTTGCGTCCATTTAGAGTTTTGTAAATAAGTTTTAAGAATTTATAACAAATACAAAAATGTATATATGTTATATAAAATTGAATTACGACTAAGGTA
>NW_014559465.1:0-1869 GCF_001313825.1 Dinoponera quadriceps
ATGAAGAGTTTTTTCGACGTGACATCCGAATGCTGCCAGAAAGATGGCAAAAAATAGTAGCTAGTGACGGACAATATTTTGAATAAAATGTAACGTATATTTTTTTCACAATAAATTGATAATTTTTATAAAAAAAAACGGCGGAAACTTATTCGTATTACCAATATATTACAGAATTGTTATCGTCAACGGAGAATACACCGTCATCGACATACCGTTCCCCTCTGGCCCCTTCTTATTCACCCGACCCTCTCTCTTCTTTTCCTCGCCCATTAAATCCCTCAACCTCGACATTAAACTCTTCTTATTGTTCTCCCCCACGGTCTCCGTAGGATACACCTCCCACTTCCCCTGGACCACCATGGTACTTCAGTCCACCTTCGCGTTCCCCGTTACCTGCTACGCACCCCAAATTCGTCTCCAGCTCCATCCGACTCTTCCACCCTTTTATCTGACCCACCTACCCCTAACTCCTTACCTTCCCCTTAAGGTTCCACACACACACTTACATATACATATCCGATTAAGTACCATTCATACCGACAAATTGTACATTCCAGTATAACTTTCGCATTGTTTTATTTTGTAAATTCACCTTTACGCTATTGTTATTTTAATAAATTCCGAAATTGTCAGTCCATTAAAATCTGATTTTGTTTAAAAATCTTTGCGCACTCACCACCCTTTTCCCAATTATTCCACTCGCGGTCCCATTCCAGGTAAAGAGTTTCAGTACTCTGACTTAAAATAGGACCCTGCGTATGTCTGTGTCGGAGTAAGTAACTCTTCCGGTCTCTGACCTGCATCGCCGGCATACAGGTACGTTTGGGACTCGCGTTCGCAAGTACGGTCGTTGCGTTCTCTTCCAGGACAATATTAAATTCACTGTTTAATGACGATCTTAAAACTGCGTAAAGAATGAATTAACGCGTAGCAAAACGTTTTTTTTAAATATATTTATCTATTACAACTAAACTTGAGATTTATCTAGTAGCTTCACAATATAGTACGCTATGTGGTGGAGCACTATCCCGTGATAGTTTCCTACTTGTCAATCCTTAATCCTAAGTGATTACATTTTGCATAAGTCAAACGACTTCATCTTTTTGAGGCGACGGATTGCTTCGTCATTATTTACCACTTTAAATATTTCTATATTTACATGTTGGTGCACTCTTTGTTTATGTTCGTCCGCACACCTTTTGATTTTTTTCTTCAACTGTAACCCCGAGATGATAATGGATAATGTCATTACGTACGTACCACGGGGCACTAACAATGCTGCACAGCACTTTTGTTACGTCCTGGGTGTGTTTCGGAAACTATGAATCTCTCTTTTTAATTATATGATTAGGAAACAGACGGATTTCGAGCTAACGTTATTGTAACAAAGATAAGAGTACATTGGCCGCCGTTAAACGTACCGTATGGTTCCTAAGGTGTTTTTCATTCATTCCGCCTTCATGTAAGGTATGTAGTTTATTTACATCCTGGGTATCCCGGGGACGACAGATTCATCTTTTATATAATTAAGATATCTAGCCACCTCTACGTTAGGCACGTATGTGCCCATACTGGGTACCTAAATAGTAACGGATTCCTCCTCTTATGATTATAAAACTAACAAATTTGATCAAGCGGTTTATGAAAAGATACGAGTACATGCCGCCCACACATGTCATAAGGCTTCCGATGGCGCTGCGATCTATCCACCCTTGTATAACAAGGGCCCTCCTATGCGATTAGGTTCTTAGAATTGTTTATATTAATAATAAGAATTTCCCGGAGTAACCGTCTTCCACGCAACCTCCTCTCATTGGTAGACATCATCCACCACCCCCAAAAATCTGCCTTATATAAATCCCAGTC
>NW_014559466.1:0-567 GCF_001313825.1 Dinoponera quadriceps
CGACTTCACCGTCGAAACTCGCCAACGTTGGAACCGGCACCCTCTTGTATCGACCTTGTAATACGCAATATTCAATTGAGTGACCTATTTCTTTGCAATAATCACACAGAGTATTCATTACTTCGTATCTTTGATTACAATTATCATTTATGTTCTGATTGACGTAGCATTCTTTACCTTTATGCTCTATCTTATTACATAATTGACGTATAATCGGTGAGCTATGAATTGAGCGATTTTTAGAATTGAACAACTTTATTNGAGATGCTTTGTGTCCGCGTCGATTGCATCATTGGCAAATTTCATTATTGAACCCAGAATTGTGATTATTATTGAAGTAACAATTTCTAGCATTATGACCGGCCTCATTACATATTTGACAAATAATATTACTATTATTAGAAAATGAATTGGTTCTACATTCGTGAAAACTATCGCCGCCTTTCGGAACGGGGGTTTACACTCTTCAAGGGCGCGGGGCTCGCCTCTACCGCTACCGCGCGCCCGCGGCGCGCGGTTACCGCTAGCTCAAAGAAAATACAAAAAACTGATCGTGTTAATTCGGCG
>NW_014559467.1:0-1496 GCF_001313825.1 Dinoponera quadriceps
AATGATAAAAAAAAGTTGGAAGAAAAGACTTTGCAATATCGATAGCTCAGCCGCCAAATAGAATATAACTTAATTATATGTAACTAATACACTAAATATAATTAAAAATAGAATTTATTAAATATGTGTACAACTATATGCATACGTGTAAATAGTCATATATATTGTTACGTCCCAAGATACCCCCGGAACTCCTTCCTCCTCCTGTTTTCTAGCACTCTTCTATTTCGCTCTCCCTTCCCTACACTCTTCTTTCATCCAGGTAGTCGCCTGTTGACATCGTACCGTTTCTTCCAAATTATAACTTTAGTTGTAGTCTCGACCGTATCGTTGATATATTTCGTTTCATTAAAATAATTCACACCTTCTACTTACCGTTTTTCGAGCTTATTAAATTCAATTAACTTAGATCCGGCAGTCACTGCCGCTGAATAGCAGAAGTATCGTTGCGCACGCTGACCACCATATTTTAAGCAATAAGAATCACTTCGAGGATCAGCCTTGAAGGCTCCGTGAACGTGACTTATCAGCGCGCGAAGGCCTAATCCCCGCTCGTCATCTATAGAAAATCTCATAACTCCCCTCATTTCCATTATTGTATTAAATTTCTAAATTGATCCGATGACTCTAAAATAATGCCGCGCCTTCTGATCTTATTGCCCCACCGGTCATGCCCGGTGTATGAAATGAGTTATGTTATGCGATTTTTAAATATTACGTACTATTTAGATAAACTAAATTTTTCCGCTCCGTGATAACGGATGTGCATGATCCGTTTCGTGCCTTATCTTTATAAACCTGAGAACACCGTGGAACACCAAGTCCGTTGGCGTTTCCACCAAAAATGCAAGCCACACGGTTATAAAAAAAAGAGAGAGTCCAGGACGAGCCTATAAATAAGGGCCTCGTCTTTAGGAGAATCAGTATCAACTATTCAGCGGTAACAATTCTACGAGCAGAACGCTCATTCGTTTATCAGTCAATTCTCAGTCACTTAACTTCAGTTCGGCCAATGAATTTTACTGATTTCGTTGTCAAACGAGTCAGTCGCGATTTCGGAGTGAAATCCTCTCTGTGTCCACTCTATTTCAAGAAGAAGCACCTCAGAAAAGGTGGTGTGACGCTTCCACTAGAGCCAGACAGCGGGCGAATCTCTGCCCTGCAGTCAGGCTCCCTCCTTTTTCAACGACAAGGTAGTTGCTCTATCTACCGTATAATACCGACCGACTTCGAGCGCAAATCCGTCTTTATAATCTAATAGCGCGAACCGACATTTATATTGCGATACTACCTGACGCGGTTAATCATATTCTATCTACCTGTTGCCATCTCGACTTAAAATTGTCCAAATTGCGCGGGGATAAAATAAATTATATTGTTTTTTGTGTACCAATTTATTTTGTTCTTGTTTTTTTCCTAAATAACCCCTTTTATTCCGCGATTCTACGTCAGAACCACGCGTAAACCTTCCCACCTTCTCCCCCCCTTCCCCCCCT
>NW_014559468.1:0-575 GCF_001313825.1 Dinoponera quadriceps
TATCGCAAGGAATATGCAGTGGCAAAGATGGTTTCGCTGCAGCAGTAAAATTATTTTTCTGTGTGTAATAAATAATAATAAAATAATTGACTCACATTTTATTTAGGAATTTTTGTTTTGATGTGCAATGAAAGGGAGACTCCACAAATTTTACGTTTGCACGTTTTCATAAGCTTTATCGTTATAAGCTTTGTCGTTAGCACAATTTCGTCGATCCATTGATTTGATTATTTTAATTAACAAATAGAAACTCCCAGTTGATTAAACTGATATATTAAGGGAACAATGGCAGCGTTCAGAAAATACGACGGTTGCGTCAACAATAGTTGAATAATTCGTCAACNCTAAATTTGGAAATGTAACGGTAAAGATCATTAAACACTGACGGTCCACTGATCACTTTATTCCACTAAACACAACCGATGTAATATCGATTGGTTTACCATTGGTATATGCAGTAATTACTTTGCAAAATGAGAAATCATATTCTGGTAAACCACACACGTGGAGTCTATTGAGACATTAAGTGTACAAACTAATTCTCATTGTCTAAATCCAATCAATTTTTGCACTTA
>NW_014559469.1:0-3786 GCF_001313825.1 Dinoponera quadriceps
TTCCCGCTTTACGAGTACAAGTTCTTCAGGAACTGCAACAAGAAGAACGAATAATGACATTAGACGCAATCGGTTTGTTCATTTACGCATGTCGATTAATTTCATTCGATTAATCGTGTCTCTACGTGAATTAAATTTTTAGAAAGGAATACAATGGATTTGTTAAATGTCACAGCGAGATACAAACTTTATGATCATTAGAACTATCAGAATGTTATTTTATTGTAAGATTATCGGTTCTACATTCATGAAATACTCATGAATATATTGTCAATGCCCTTTATATTTATAGCAGAATTAATTCATTTTCCGCTACCTTCAATCTTGTTATCCTTTTTCTTCCACAAACCAATTCTAATTATACGCATATAAAGTAGCAAAAGTATCATAGTTATTCTTACACCATAGAAGTATGGGCAGCGTCGGTATGTAGAGGAATATCATAACAGTCGCAAAACAAAAGCCAAAATTGTAGAAAACCTTGGATCCGTCGTAACCCATACCATAAAAAGTTCTGCCTATAGTGAATCCCAAGAATATGTACAAATATCTTCAGGTACAGATGGTTCTGTGAACACAAATAGAACTCGCTTATTTCTACGTTCGTTTTGATAACTTTGTGGACCAATATTATGGAAGTGTTAATTGGTGTGTACATTGAATTTCTGCCGAATGAATTTCTGTTATTTTTCTTTTATTCGAAATACAATTATCTCAGCAAATACAACTAACAATAATATAATATTAATAACATAGTTTCCTATTCAATAATGTATTGTAAATGCAATATAACGCGCATATTATGTAACAGTTACATTGTGAAATGGGAAATTATAACATTGATGTTACGTTATTGTTAATTGATGTTTACTAGGATGTTTGTTTCAAAATTATTCAATACTGAATTTCGTTAATGTCATCAATTAATGGACTTCCTTCGCACTCCGTTTTTTTTTTACTTGCCATTTGTAGTCAGTAAAATACAATATTCTTGATCTTACCCTGTTCCGATAGAGCTGTATCATCATTCTCTTCACTAGTGTGCTAAACTGATCGAACCATAATATACTCGGATAATTTTTACTTTCAAATTCGAACTCCTGTTTCGTTCGGTGAACCGGCAGAATCGGTGCTTTCATTTCACACAAGCGATCATTCGCTCGGTCAGATCGAAACCGTACTCTCCTGACGAAATTTCTATCACTGAAACAATTGTAGTTTATTAAGTGATTAAGTGAAGACGATATTAAATGATATTTCTCTATGTATATTTGGACGCGACATGATTTTGATTTTTCTATTCAATTAAGCACAAATAAAATTTAAAAAATATACACGGTTAAAAAATTTAAGACTCTTTTTTTCTCCTCTGAAAAACGTATATATTAAAATGTTATAAAATATTATAAAATATTTGTCAAAAATGATAAAAGTAAAACGTGTATTAATAAGCAAACGCAGTACAATGTTACATTATGTGCAAATAGTTATCATGTACCATCATGTATCATGTATCATGTATCATCAGATCAGACGTTTATTATTATCTACGTATTCCTGCGACTTATATACTTTCTCAGATAACAATTTAATGTAACTTATGAATCTATTCTCTTGAAATGCTTAATACTATTATTTTGGGCGTACAATATTAGCAGAAATCAGTGTAATTTAGAGTAATTTACAATTGAACATAAGGTCGTTTTTCACATTCTTGTAAATTTACCGAAATCTGCGGGATTGTAATGTCTCGGAAATTCTATGCCCACGCTTTATAGATATGGCACTAGGTTGCTCGCACTGCCTCTGTAAATGCATTGTTCTGCAGTGATGACGTAGACGTGGTTAAATTTTTGAAATATTTTCGCGCTGGGGGTGTGTATCGAACATATGACAGTATGTCCAATATGCGCCAATTTTTGCAGAAGCTCGATACATTGAAAAGAAGACAGTTCATCCAAACCACTGAAAGAAAGTTGATCGCTTAGCATTTCGCGATTGCTCGGGATATTTGTTTGATACCTTGCAAGTGTGAGATATAATGACTTGATAATGAGAGATTAAAACATTTCTTCGCGTATATTTCGAATATACCACTTACTATTAAATATTTATCTCTTGTCTGTGTTTAACTATCCGCGCATGTATTTATCTTTATTAAAGAATTCTTCACATTTTCACATTTTATGTTTCAATGAAAAGTCGTCTTCTTATGTATTCTTAAAAGATAATATTATGTAAGTGATAAATTAAAAATTTTTTATATATTCCTTTATTATAAATGCATAATGATACGTAAATGCGCAGTACTAATTGTCTTGAAAAATGAATATGTAAAATGAAAAATGAGAAATGAATGAATATTTCCAAAGTAATTACTGTGTAAAACGAGAATGAATGCAAGGAACAACAATTCACAGAGTGTTCTCGAATAGCTTTTTTTTTATATCGAGGGGCGTGCAGAACTCTCATCGGAAAGAGAAAAAAAGTTTATATAAACTGCATCTTCTAAATAATATTACATTTTACGTATGGTTAACAAAAAGCAAAATGTTAACTACTGTCAATGTAATAAATGTCATTTTTTTCTGTTAATTACATGTTAGCGAACCTCAATCATTTTATTAATTTGATGTGTAGGATATATCATACGCAATGATTTATGCTCTTATCAAGCATAACTAAGCTGAAATGTGTAATTATTCAAAAAGAATAATTAATTAAAATTTCAACGTGTTATCGCTATGAATTTTTATGTGAACAGCATGTGAATAGCATCGAGATAGAAAATAAAAAAGAAACAAATATAATAGGACGTTAAAATTAGAAAGGAAAAAATTAATGCAATAGATAACTATTTGCGTGTAAGCATCGTTTTACATGTATAAAAAAAGTGGCGAAAATTACCTATGATATTGTGTATTGTAAACTTATATTGCGTGAAGCATCAAAGACGAATGCCAAAACTGAAGAAAGCCCGATGATTTCTAAACGAAAGCAGGTAGCTATTAAGCTTAATCTAATGTAATACATTATCACAAACATAGTTTTGGCAAGTATCTGTCCATTGTAACATATTGACACTGAAAGAATTGAAAATCCTCAACGCGTTGTAACATTTTAGATTTTGGCCTGTATATGATGGCGGTGAGATGTCGCCTTATCGCTATTGAAATTTTTTCGACTCTCATATAGTACTATCAAATGGCATAGTTAATTTTTTTGCATGCTCGTAATCAACTTTGGACCGACTTCTATCTTGCATCTTGCACACTCACGTAGTTGGGTCGTCGAGAAAAACAACCGGCGGATTATTCACTAACTCGAGAGCAATCATTAACCTCTTCTTTTCCCCGCCAGAAAGTTTCTCCGTAATTGTGTTTCGTGAACTGGACAATCTTAATGTGTTCAAAATCTCGTCTATCTGAAAGTGCCACATATTTCTGTGATTTACGCGCGGCAACAAACGTATAAATATGTGACGATANAGTATCTGTCCATTGTAACATATTGACACTGAAAGAATTGAAAATCCTCAACGCGTTGTAACATTTTAGATTTTGGCCTGTATATGATGGCGGTGAGATGTCGCCTTATCGCTATTGAAATTTTTTCGACTCTCATATAGTACTATCAAATGGCATAGTTAATTTTTTTGCATGCTCGTAATCAACTTTGGACCGACTTCTATCTTGCATCTTGCACACTCACGTAGTTGGGTCGTCGAGAAAAACAACCGGCGGATTATTCACTAACTCGAGAGCAATCATTAACCTCTTCTTTTCC
>NW_014559470.1:0-608 GCF_001313825.1 Dinoponera quadriceps
TCAAGGTAGCTTGCTTGACCGTGATTTACCGCAGAGATGTGAGAATGCACCCCGCAATAAAACACTGTTCTTGTGAGTTCGGCTTTGCACTGAATAATTTCGGCGAAATTATAATCTGAGAGCTGTAGTAGTTGTATGTAGACTTGCGTAGAATTGGCTGTTCTGATGTTTAAGTTACATTCTCCAGAGTCCAGAAGTGAGACAGATGTGGCGTTGAGGTGAGAACCTCCGCAATCATAACCGATCAGCGCAAAGGTTGAAGTTGTTAGCAGTAACAAAAGGATGATAGAAATCATCGTTGTTTCTCTGTAAATCGGAAAGTAACTCAATCTAGGTACCTAATAACGCAATATAGATATTACAATGTTCGTTTGTCATATTATATGAACGGGTACACATTTTTCTTATTATTATTATTTTTTTATTTTTCTTCTTATTTGTTTCTTACAATTAGAGTATACTTATGACATTATGTTGCGTATGCAAAATAGAAAAGGAGATAAGGATAATATGGCGCTTCTATATATAGAGTGAAATATATAAATATTTTTTTTATAAACGTATTCTAGTACTATGTTTTTGTTGATTTTTCTTTTATGGTTTTTTTT
>NW_014559470.1:646-969 GCF_001313825.1 Dinoponera quadriceps
GTGTATTCTAAATAGATTTTTACAATAATTTGACTTATTCTAGGTTGCTTAACATTAACAAGAGACCCCTCGTCGGCGGGGATTGCGACGAGTGTATTGGTTTGCAAGTATCGCGGATATACATATCTTTATCAAAATTAAAGTATTTTATTACACATATTGAAAGTTATCTTGAAGTATGTGTCTTCATTCTAAGTCTTCTACGTTATTAATTAATCGTTCTTCATTGATTTTTGCTGCTTCTAAAATTACGATCTCTTCTGTACTGTGGCAATATAATAATTCGTGTATGCGGTTAATGTCAATGTTTATTTTGCGTAAGT
>NW_014559471.1:0-2867 GCF_001313825.1 Dinoponera quadriceps
TTCAGCGATGACTTCCTCATTCGATGTGAATCTTTTTCCCTGGAACCACCGCTTCAGGTTTGGGAACAGATAATACTTGCTGGGGCCAAATATGAAGAATACGGCGGGTGAGCAACCAATTCGAATAGTAATAGGTCCAATTTGCCCATCCTTTTCAAAAACGTGTGTGATGGTGCGTTATCGTGATGATGCAGAACTGTTTTCTTCGCCATAGAGGGCAGTTTTTTTCTTTATTCCGTCGTTCAGTTTGTCCAATAACGCTGCATAATACTTTTCAGTAACTGTTCTTCCCTTCTGTAAGTAATCGATGATGATTATGCCATGTGCATCCCAAAAAGCGGAGGCCGAAACCTTCCCGGCCGAGCGTTGGTCTTTTGGCCGCTTTGATCGGCTTTCGTGGCTTTCAGCCACTCTGCAGACTGCCTATTGGACTTAGGCGTACGGTAATGGATCCACGTTTTATCTATCGTCACAAAACGTCTAAAAAAGTCCGCTCGATTACGCTGCAACAACGCCAAACCGGCCGTTGAATCATCAACACGCTGCTGTTTTTGGTCGACGGTCAGCAAACATGGCACCCATCACGCAGATAGCTTTTTCATATCCAAAACATCGTGCAAAATGTATTCCATCCGTTCTTTTGAGATACCAACGGCCTCAGCTAACTCGCGCAACTTCACTTTACGATCACTCAAAACGATTCGACGCACTAGCTTTACGATTTCCGCATTCGTAACCTCTTTTGGTCTTCCAGAGCGAGGTGCGTCTTCGGTGCTTGTACGACCCATTTTAAATTCACTAAACCATCGATAAACTGTTGTTCTCGAAGGAGCAGATGTGAGATAACATTTTTTCAACTATTTCATTAAATGTTCTGGAGTTTTTCCCATCAAAAAACAATGTTTGATCAATATGCGATATTCCCGTTTTTCCATTTTGTTTGCGAAGGCGAAGGTAGCGACACTTAAATGACTGTAGCTTGTAAACGAATGAACACAATGTCATGAAACTTCACACATAAAATAGTGACAGATAAACCTCTCGAAATAAATCATGTTCATTTTGGCTTCATAGTGGCGCCCCCTACTGAAAAATCCCGGGACTTTTCAGCTCATGTAGTATATTTCATTTCCAAACCTGGTATCCGACAAACGAAATCCGCGGTTACTAACAGAGCAAATGATCAACGTCAGAGTTCGGCCGTTACAAACTTTCTGTTGTTTGAAGATATCTCAACAATAGTTATAAGAATATACAACAAAAAATAGAGTCACTCTTAAAAAATTCAATTAATTTTGTCCTGACCTTGACGACGCTATTCTAGGTTGCGACGGTCCAGTAATACACCGCTAATAAAAACCAGTCCGATCAACCATCTGTCGGGCCGTGTACTCATTGCGTCACATTAAGCTTTTTAATCGCGCGCAACATCCTCACGCGGAGAGGACGCGTTCGCAACGCACAAAGACATCTGTGCGGCAAAGCCTGCCTCACGAAGCGCCCCAAGCATGTCTTCGACGCACAGCTAAACATCACTCCTTATAATTCCTGCCATCTTGAAAATCGAATAATCACCATTGTCGAATAGCAGAACTTACAAGCCTACATCTCATTTCCGAACCCGGCACCCGACGAGCAAAATCCATGGTTGCACAAACAACATACTATCGACTCTGGAGTTTGGCTGTTATAACAGTGCAAAATTTTNACGCGACATCCTCACGCGGAGAGGACGCGTTCGCAAGGCACAAAGACATCTGTGCGGCAAAGCCTGCCTCACGAAGCGCCCCAAGCATGTCTTCGATGCACAGCTAAACATCGCTCCTTATAATTCCTGCCATCTTGAAAATCGAATAATCACCATTGTCGAATAGCAGAACTTACAAGCCTACATCTCATTTCCGAACCCGGCACCCGACGAGCAAAATCCATGGTTGCACAAACAACATACTATCGACTCTGGAGTTTGGCTGTTATAACAGTGCAAAATTTTTGCAATTATTTGCAGTTAAAGTCATTAATGCTTTTCTTCGACTTCTTTAGGTGATATGAAGTAGAAATTGACCAGGTGATGCTATAGAGACCAGAATAAATGATAATCTGAAAGGGCAATATCTGAGGAATAAACTATATTAAGAATAATTTACCAGCCCAACCGAGAGATGATTTTTTTTCTTAAAAACTACAACTAGTCACTGGGAATTAGTTTCCACAGAAATCTGTTTGATTCTATTTGAACGTCTAAGAAATGACTTATAAAGTTGCCTTCTGTAAGTAATACTATTCGCAATATATGTGACCGAGAGTTGTCGTGCAGCGGAATCGTGCATAATTCCATTGCCGGTAAAAGAACTCTTTTACTCAATTACGTAAATCAATTTTATTATTTGCTGCTGATAACGCCCAGAGGTAACAATTTCAACTGAGTTCAGGCAATTCATAATAAATAACATCTTTCAAATCCCACCAAATATACAGCAATACATTTGTCGCTTTAATATTCGGTTTAACACTAGATGTTGACAATTCACCCAGCTGAACTCACGACATTCTTCTTTTCGGATTGTCATACAATAATCACTTTTCGTTCCCAGTTACAATTTTATACAGGATGTTATTTCTATTAAATCGTTACAGAAGGGATAATGCCATGTTAAAGCGTTTCGCTTTGTGTTCGGTGCTGAGCACAAGAGGAATTCAACGGCCTGCGCTTAAAATTCTTTCACGCCTCTTTTAATGAACGGAAATAATTTGTTAAATTACACTGAAATATTCAGCAAGTTCCAGTTACGTTTCATAAAAATTTTCGTCCAATAGTTGTTCTAATTTCTCGTCTTCGACTTTTTACTATGTGACCCGGACCCCGT
>NW_014559472.1:0-843 GCF_001313825.1 Dinoponera quadriceps
CAAAATGTTCTCAGAGGACCAAGAAGATGTGAACGACGAAGAGCGTGCCAGACGCCTGAGCACGTCAACAATAGACGAAAACATTGATAAAGTGAAGAAAATAGTATTGGCCAATCGTCGAATCACCGTTAGAGAAGTTGCTGAGGAACTAAACATATCGATTGGCTCGTTCCATTCGATTTTTACTAATGATTTGGGCATGAAATGGGTCGCCGCGAAATTCATACCAACACCCCTGCTCACACATCGTTGCTTGCGCGCGAATTCTTGGCCAACAACAACACACTAATGATGCCGCAGNGCCACCGTATTCCCCAGACCTGGCCCCCTGTGACTTTTTCTTGTTCCCGAAACTGAAGAGGCACATGAAAGGACGACGCTACGCTACGATTAAGGAGATAAAGACGTCATCGAAGGAGGAGCTGAACCAGATCACAAAAAATGATTTTTTGAAGTGCTTCAAGAATTGGAAAAAAACGTTAGTAAAAGTGTATAATATCTGATGGGGATTACTTTGAAGGGGACAAAATAGATATTTATGAATAAATAAATAATTTTTGAAAAAACACAAAATTCGCAATACTTTTTGAACAGACCTTGTATATGACAAACGAGCTGCTTTAAATAAAAAACCTTTTTTCCCTCAGGTTGACCTTCATGACTACCCAAACGTTTTTGATGAGATTGGCATCAGGCGACTGGGAAGGCCAGTTTTTTGTAGTGATGCAATTTTCATGTTTCCATTCCATATATGTACGACATCAGTGTTTTGAGTCGCTGTTCTCTTGAAGCACCCAGGAACTATTACCTGAGTCAAACCATGTTTGAGCAGACATCAATAAA
>NW_014559473.1:0-2075 GCF_001313825.1 Dinoponera quadriceps
ATTTATATTCACCTCTTTCGGACACTGGCTCACGTATATCCGCGCCGAGCTGCAGCTCGCTCACCGCCTAGTATATACCGGGGATCTGCACGGTAGAGAGTCAGCTGGCCGCCGTTCGTATAATGGAACGGTTGCAGGGTGAGATTGACTTCGCCCAATTGCGGCCCCTCCTTCATCTGGTACCTCGCGCGATCTCCACCTACGACAAATCATCAAGCGTGAGCTCGTCCCGCCGAACGTCAAGCGCGAAAAGGTGCGAGCGGCGAGAACGACGGGGACGGCTGGGAAATGCCGGCGAGATGTAAATCTGCTCTCAACGAGATCCGTTCATCCGGAATCGAACTCGTTCTATCCATCCTCTCCCCATCCGCCCTTTCGTCATCCTCGCGCCCTTCAACGGCGTCGTCCTGCGCCAAGTACGAGGGTTTTCGGTGGAAAGTCGGGGGACTCGCTCGTTCCCGTGTTCTTCCGATTAATGTCTCCCCTCCCCCCTCCTCCCCTTCCCTCAATCTCTCCCTCATTCTCCGCCTTCTCCTCCGTTTTTTTTCCTTTCCTGCATGAAATCGAGTCGCGACGACGAGTGAGCCGAAAGTATTGGCCGGAATGACCGGCTTCCATAATGGATCGTCCCCGGGAACGTGATGGCGTCGAAAGTGAGTGAATGAATTGTACAGTAGAGTGAATTGTAAGTGAATCGCGAGAAGTTTACCTAAACTTTCGACGACGTAGGCGACGACAGATCGATAGAAGCCGCTGCTTGCTCGTACGTCTCCGACGGAATCCCGCGGGACGTAATTTTTGCGCGGAGCGAACGCGATGATATCGCGGACTCCCTCGAATGAACTTCCAAAGAAGAATTTTCGATTTTCGATGCGGGAATATTGGTATCGTGAATTTCGTCCAGAAACGCGCGTTTAGTTGCGAAGGCTGCCGAAATATCGCTTCGGCGATAAAAGTTAGACATCTATCCACGATAAATATGAAATTCGCCGACGCGCGCGTGCACACGCATCCACTTTCCATTCGAACGTCAGTTAAATCCTAATAATCTTGCTTAATAGTTTCTTAAGTGATAATAATCCCAGTAATAACATAATTCCCGCAGTGTTATATGCGCACCTGATGCCGCTTCGAGAAGATAGTTGTTGCGAAGTTTAACTACATTCACCGTTGAGAATTGATGGTAAATTATATCGAACATTTTCTTAATATATAGGCGATGCATTTTTCTTGTCGATCACAAAGTTACTGAAATAGTCAAAATAAAATAAACGAAATTTTTATGTAGCGAGCCTATTGTCGACACATCCTATAGAAACCGAGAATGCTTACAATAACAAGAGGTATCCTTGAACAATAATTATGAGAGAAACGCAACCAAATCTTGCGGGCTAATCGAATAGCAATCAGCACTGTAGTGAAATTCGATCTTAGGAGGGTGTGACTTGTGATCGTAGTCAATCAAACGAAGCCAAACTAATGAAAGGATCTCACAGTGAAGCCACTGCCGTACAATAGTACGGAATATCACAACGACGATTCCGTAATCCACAAGTTCCCCCGAGATCGCTTTCAGTATTACCGAAAATATTTCAAAGTTCAAGAATGGACTAGTGTGATTCTGAAAGCGGCAAGTTTTAGATATTACATTATTAAAATACATCTCCTTTTATGTTAAATGTATATTTTGCATATAAATTATATTTCGCGGCAAGTCGCTTCAGAATAATATAATAATTTAATAATAAGGAAAATAGTTAAAGAAAATCCGTTAAAATACTATATAATTCAGTTATGTTTCAATGATGCTGTTTAATCTTGAGAACGCGATCATCCGATACGCGGATAAAGCTCAGCTCGCGAAATTATATCGCAAGACATCACGCGAATGAAAGAGTCGAATGTCTATAGAGAAGTGTATCCGCGCGATAATTGATACGTCAAGCTGTTCACCTCGAGCAAACAATATCGGCGTGAAAGCGTCACGGGAGCACTTGCTGATTTTTCTCAGCGCAGGAATGACGCAATTCGCGCGGTATGATATACGGCGGTACGCGCAAAAAAGCATCTCGACT
>NW_014559473.1:2142-2609 GCF_001313825.1 Dinoponera quadriceps
CAATAATTAATGACCAAGTAGCATTGATGCTTATCCCCTTGCCATGGTAAGTGGCCGAATATAAATTCCGCTTTTTAAACAGCTACCGGCGCGAAATTCAATCTTGGAGGGAAGTGAGCGATTACAGCGGTTGAAATACAGATTATGAGAAGGCGGCCGCTACGTCATATTTAAGCGCCCCGGATTTTCTTTGTGAGCGTCTAAAGGGAAGGCTATATCGTCTCTCTCTCTCTCCCTCCTCCTCCTCCTCCTCTCTTTCTCTCCCTCCCGATATGTGTCCCGCGCGATGGAAAATTAAAAAAACGCTTGAGTTTACCTAACGTGAAATTTTCTATTATGAGATTAAATGTGGTCGGTACGTCCTATTGAGGAAAAAACCCGCTCTAATATTACTTGGTGCGTTATAAAGAAAGACGCGGGCGCAATTTGCACATTTTTGCAAAGTCACATTCTTGCGCAACGTCGGG
>NW_014559474.1:0-713 GCF_001313825.1 Dinoponera quadriceps
CGTTCTCGAGGATTTTAAGAAACGGCGGAAGCAACGGCGGAAGCAACGTTAAGTCGCGAAGAAATCCTTATCCTCTGTTAATCGGTAAAGTTAGAAAAAATTGTGAAAAGTTTTGCATTTGAGAACGATATTGATAGAAAAGAATTGTATTTTCGTTCTTTACGCGCCGATAGACACGTGACATTCTGTGTATCTCTAAAGATACTCAATTCATAGGATGGAGAAATAACTATTATCACTTTGAATATTTTTGACATTATGAGAATAAGAAAAAAATTTATCTAACAGGAATGACATGGTGCAGAAACGATTGTTTCATGGAAGTAAGGCTTCTCTCTAGGTACATTAAATCAAAAGTCAACTTTGTCTTTTAAAATTTACTTATATGAAATTTTAATATAAATTGATTCCTATGTTCAGTCCGCGTACACTAAGGATGGAGCAAGTATTTGTACTCANACTTCGGTGTTGAAGTTGGGCGGGGACCACCCATGATTTCCTACGCTAGGGATTGTCAAGATAAATCTATTTTTCATCGCCGATCATGATACGCCATAAAAATTCTTCTTCATTCCCTGGCAAGCAAAGAAGTCGCGATAGACAAACTATTCAAAATGGTATTTTCTGACAACACATGTGGTAGTCACATTCCTACCTTATGAAATTTTCCGCATGCAAGAATTTAGAGACGGCCATTGGAGTAACATTTAACG
>NW_014559475.1:0-218 GCF_001313825.1 Dinoponera quadriceps
CTTCGCCGTCTCCGCCGTGTGTTCGCGGTCCCGACTCTCCTCGCAAAGCTGACACGACCAAAGACCGAAACCGACTGTTTGTTTGTTCGCGACACGAACCTCCGCATGCTACCGATGTAGCAGTCCCCACAGGATATTCGCGATATTGTAGGAATAGGAGCTCCTAAGTGCCGCACCGTGCCGACCCGTGGGGCCTCTGGGCTCGGAGGGTACCTCCG
>NW_014559475.1:251-631 GCF_001313825.1 Dinoponera quadriceps
CGTGCCACCTGCGCGTGGCTACCGATTGCACTCTCTGTGGCAATTAAAAAGGCATTGGAAAACGCATCGCGGAGCGTTTAAAGGCGATCGTGATTTAACCGTGCGACTCGTAAACACCGCGCCCGCTCCCCGCGCCTCGTCCAATCATAACACGCGATACCAAAGCCATAACGCGCCGCGATACGTAACACGTCCGTCCGACCGCGCTACCGTCTCGCCACGGAACTTGAAGAACAGCTGTTCCGGGCAAAACACACACACATGGCAATAGACACAACACACCGACAACAATTTTAAAGCTCCTACTACATACGCTCATCCGTTGTAATATCGACCAACAAATAAATATATTGTTATTACTAAAGTGAAACTCTCATCTC
>NW_014559476.1:0-1549 GCF_001313825.1 Dinoponera quadriceps
TTCGTACTGGAATAGTAGACACTTCCACCTATCCAACGCTGCATTCGTCTCCCTCCCCTCCCCTTCCCCTTTAGGACGACTTCTGCGCGCGCAGTCTCGTTATTTAATAGCCAGACCTTGTGTTTGCTATTTACAAGAAAGCACGCATAACTCGCAGACTCAAGCTCTCTCTCTCTCTCTCTATCTCTCTCGCAAAAGACCGACACGCACGTCACGGCGACTCGACCGCCCCAGAGAGAACCTCTTAAACCCGTTGTTTATCGGTCAACGCTGATCATCTGTTGTTTACGTCTCGTTGTCAAGAGAATCAGCTGTACGTTCAGAGCGCTAAAAGTGCGGGCATCAAGACATAGGCGTAACACTGCCCCCCTCTTTAAGATTGTCGTCCCGACAATTGAAACACAGCTTCCAAGATCCTCGACGCTTTCCGTATTACCAATACGGACTCCAGCCCGTGCTAACGTACGGCGTCGACATAGGATCCATCTCCAAAACGTTTCCTGGGACCACAACGCTTCCTGTACTACTATGGACTCCTGTCCCTGTTACCGTACTGCGACGTATCAGTTCCCAATCTCAGGACGCTTCCAAGGACCACGACGCTCCCTGTACTACCACAGACTCTTGTCCATGTTACCGTACAGCGTCAATAAGAATCTCTCACGTCTCAATTTCTTCCTCTATGTTCCTCCTTAATCAATGAGAGACAGTACCAGATGTTCGGACTCTCTTGGACCCTTCTCTCTTGATCTTCGGACAAGGAGGGATGATCACCCGTGGACCCAACGTTTTCTTGCGAAAACACCCCAAATCTCCGCCTCGGCATTCGCCCAATGCCCCGCGGGAAAACCACGGTCAAAAACAGTGGGTAAGGCGGCCTTCTCAAGATACAATTCCAGATGTACACTAAGTCTCCAGATGTTCCACCAAAACTCCAGACATTTCATCAAGAACAATTAAAATTAAAAAAGAAACACCGCAGTAAATTCCTCAAGATTAAAATCCTCATGACTAAAACAAATATCAGATACAAGGCTCAGAAACGTTTCCACTAGATAACAAATCAATCTCTACTATAAAAAGAAGCTAATCTATCTAAATGAACTACTTTATTTTTATGTTTCATAGACCTGCGAGTACAAAATACCACATCGCTAATCTTTTTCACAATCTCATAAGGACCTTTCCAAACATTTTGTAACTTAGGATTTTTTGTCTTTGCTCCGATTATAAAACCAAACTTTTTGTCCCGCTTCAAAAGACAAATTCCTTGCTTTTCGGTCGCCTTTACTTGCCTTTACTCTATACTACGCCTTTATCGCCTCTATCGCTTTTAATTGCCATCAATTGTCTAGCGTGTTGATAAACTTGATCTATTTTTTCCCGTAAATTTAAAACATAATTCTCACTTAATTTATAACTATCAACGTGTGACAAGTGGAGACCCACGCAACAAATCGATAATCAATTTTAGATCTTGCCCAAAATATAATTCAGCAGAAGAAAATCCAGTCGTTTTATGCTTAGAAGACGTATAAGCAAGTAAAAA
>NW_014559476.1:1656-1916 GCF_001313825.1 Dinoponera quadriceps
CTCTATCGCTTTTAATTGCCATCAATTGTCTAGCGTGTTGATAAACTTGATCTATTTTTTCCCGTAAATTTAAAACATAATTCTCACTTAATTTATAACTATCAACGTGTGACAAGTGGAGACCCACGCAACAAATCGATAATCAATTTTAGATCTTGCCCAAAATATAATTCAGCAGAAGAAAATCCAGTCGTTTTATGCTTAGAAGACGTATAAGCAAGTAAAAACATTGAAATCCAACGATCCCAATCCTTTTGATT
>NW_014559477.1:0-492 GCF_001313825.1 Dinoponera quadriceps
GCATCATAACAGAGTTATTCGATCTGTTTCAGAAAGCTCCGCCATTCGTGATTAGATCAAGGAAGAATTAATCAGGTAAGTGATAGGAAATTGATCTCAATAATTAAGTAGAGAAAAATACTAATTAGTAAGTGTTGGTCCAACTATCGATTTGTTTATTTCAACCAGCATTAGCAAAAAGCTCGTTGAGTAACTGAAAATCTAATACATGTAGACAATGTGGATCAATTAATAATATTTACGAAAAATTTATGTGCTATGGGTAGGAAAAATTGTTTCTGTAACAAAAGAAGCCATTGCGCTGCAATTGATTGTCCCAAAGATCTTCATTAACTGTCCGGAATCACACGCCACTTAACAAATTGTTAACCTTTATAACTGAAAAAGCGCTTAACGAAAAAATAGTTTATAATAGTGTTTAGGAAAGCTCTCGATATAAGATATAAGGATATGCAATAAAATGTATGGAGTTCGATTAAAAAAAGTAAAGTT
>NW_014559477.1:677-943 GCF_001313825.1 Dinoponera quadriceps
AAGCGCTTAACGGAAAAATAGTTTATAATAGTGTTTAGGAAAGCTCTCGATATAAGATATAAGGATATGCAATAAAATGTAGGGAGATGCGTTAAAAAAAATAAAGTTGATTTGAAATGACCTTGAAGAACATGGTCAAAATCAAGGTCATCGCTTACTCCCCGTTTGAAACCATACAACCTTGCTCATGGACATTTTCTCCAAAATACATTCTAACTGAAGATACTAGGTGTGTCCAATACTTTTCGTTGGCCCTGTATATGAAA
>NW_014559478.1:0-493 GCF_001313825.1 Dinoponera quadriceps
GAGAAAGGAACAAGAAGTACTTGATGCTCCCTTAAATATCGCGCTTCAACTTCAATAATGTTATGTTCGCTACTGCTTGATCACGATTATATCTTATGTGTCCCGACTTCTTGTTCTAGTAAATCCGGTTTCCCCCACACTTGAGATTCTTGTAGAGATACGATTCTTTTTTCAATATTACGTAGATTGGTCATAACGTGCAATATAAGTATAATAATGCTCAAGGTTTACCAGGAATCAACAGTCCCTCCGGCAAAGTGCTGTGAAGATAGAATAAATAACCGTAATTACATAAATTATTATATTATAGTCTCAGTCAATCTAATTTTGGTCTTTTTAACTTTTATTCTAATCAAGTTTGTCGAGATTACATTTTGATCACACGCCGTTTATCCTATTCCTCAAAATTCATTTGTCATACACCTCTAGCTTCTTTATCTGAATCTGTGTTAGATCGTACATTAAACTCGTCTTTCCGCTGATTTTATTCGGC
>NW_014559479.1:0-4432 GCF_001313825.1 Dinoponera quadriceps
GGACTCTGTCCACGACGACCCAAATTTGCTCCAGAGGGTCATAACTGGTGACGAATCATGGGTTTATGGTTATGACGTGGAAACCAAAGCTCAATCATCCCAATGGAAGCTGCCGCACGAGCCAAGACCGAAAAAAGCGCGCCAAGTTCGGTTGAATGTGAAGGTTTTGCTTACAGTTTTCTTCGATTGCAGGGGTGTGGTGCATCATAAGTTTTTGCTACAGGGTAGAACGGTCAATAAGGAATATTACCTGCAAGTTATGCGCAATTTGCGCGGAGCAATCCATCAGAAACGCCCGGATTTGTGGAAATCAAAAATTGGCTTTTGCACTATGATAACGCCCCTGCTCACACATCGTTGCTTGTGCGCGAATTTTTGGCCAAAAACAACACACTAATGCAGCCACCGTATTACCCAGACCTGATCCCCTGTGACTTTTTCTTGTTCCCGAAACTGAAGAGGCACATGAAAGGACGACGCTACGCTACGATTGAGGAGATAAAGACGGCACCGAAAGGAGAGCTGAACAAGATCACAAAAAATGATTTTTTGAAGTGCTTTGAGGATTGGAAAAAACGTTGGCACAAGTGTATAATATCTNTATTCATGAATAAATAAATAATTTTTGAAAAAACACAAAATTCGCGATACTTTTTGAACAGACCTCGTATGCAAAGAAAATGTCGAACAGACATCTATTCCTGAAATCTGGATTTCCACGTGCACCTCATGGTCTTGGGATCGGACGGTTACGTCTATCAAGTGCAAAGGATTACTTTGAAATTTTGTAAGAGCCATGGTACAAGTATGAGAATGAGGTCAGACGTTATTTGTTTGTATGTGACGATGTATGCATACATGATAGGAAAATATCAATCCAGTTAATTTTTTTCAAGCGCTTCATAGTGCACGATTTAGTTAATTATGCGAAAGAAAACACAGGAGTAGTTGTATATGTTAAACAGAGAAGGCACAGGCATCCGGTTATAGTTGCCGAATATTGTATGTACCCATTTATATACATGAAAATACGATATATTTAAATAAAATTTAATTCACATTGGTACATCTTGTGTAGTAAATGGTGGTAGACAGTGGATGAATATTTCCAACTACAATCGAGATGATATCAAAAAATTGATGAAATTGTTGCGTACAAAGATTCATGATAGCGCTTCCTTAAGATTGCGAAAACTGTGTCACACGGAATTTCCATCGATCCAAGGACCATTGACACAATTTATGTTCAAAGANTAAAGATCCACCATGAAATTCTGCGCAATTTCCAAATGTAATTTATATATATTTTATTACAAGAAACCAAATCTTTTATTCACTGTAGTAAAGAAAAGTGATATGTATCTCTTGAAATATTTTTCTGTAATATATTGATATTCGATTGTTTGACTCACAGAAGAAACTTGGTGCAGCTGTTAAACTAACTCCTACTGCAACGGAACAACTCATTGAGTTGTTCAAAGCCCAACAATTGTTGGATAACTCTCAAACGACTGATGAAACGGAGACCATGAAACATGAGTGAACATGCTTTTCAAACAAACCATACGCACGTATGATCGATTCAGAACACACACACACACACACACACACACATATGGCGTGTGAAAACTAGAGTCATACATTTCACATATGTACTACATGGGCTGAAAAGTTCCTGGATTTCTCAGTAGTTGGCGCCACTAGAAAATGAACATGATTTATTTCGAGAGGTTCATCTGTCACTAGTTTATGTGTGAAGTTTCATGACATATCGTTCATTCGTTTACAAGCTACAGTCGTTTAAGTGTCGCTACTTTCGCCTTCGTAAAAAAAATGGAAAAACAGGAATATCGCATATTGATCAAACATTGTTTTTTGATGGGAAAAACTCCTGAACATTCAATGAAATGGTTGAAGAAATGTTATCCCACATCTGCTCCTTCGAGAACAACAGTTTATCGATGGTTTAGTGAATTTAAAATGGGTCGTACAAGCACCGAAGACGCACCTCGCTCTGGAAGACCAAAAGAGGCTACGAATGCGGAAATCGTAAAGCAAGTGCATCGAATCGTTTTGAGTGGTCGTAAAGTGAAATTGCGCGAGTTAGCTGAGGCTGTTGGTATCTCAAAAGAACGGGTGGGATACATTTTGCACGATGTTTTGGATATGAAAAAGCTATCTGCGCGATGGGTGCCGCGTTTGCTGACCGTCGACCAAAAACAGCAGCGCGTTGATGATTCAACGGCCGGTTTGGCGTTGTTGCAGCGTAATCGAGCGGACTTTTTTCGACGTTTTCTGACAATGGATGAAACGTGGATCCATTACCATACGCCTGAGTTAAATAGGCAGTCTGCAGAGTGGCTGAAAAGCCACGAAAGCCGACCAAAGCAGCCAAAAGACCAACGCTCAGCCGGGAAGGTTTTGGCCTCCGTTTTTCGGGATGCGCATGGCATAATCTACATCGATTACCTGCAGAAGGGAAGAACAGTTATGGGAGAGTACTATGCAGCGTTATTGGACAAACTGAACGATGGAATAAAGAAAAAACGGCCCCATATGGCGAAGAAAATAGTTCTGTACCATAACGATAACGCACCATCACACACGTCTTTGAAAGCGATGGCCAAATTGGATTCGAATTGATTGCTCATCCGCCATATTTTCCAGATATGGCCCCCAGCAACTATTATCTGTTCCCAAACCTCAAGCGGTGGATCCAGGGAAAGAGAGTCACATCGAATGAGAAAGTCATCGCAGAAACCTAGGCGTATTTCGAAGGCTTGAACATTTCGTACTACAGAAAGGGCATCGAAATGTTAGAAAATCGCTATACCAAGTGTATTGCACTCGAAAGCAACTACATTGAAGAATAAATATAACTTTGCACAAAAAACACTTATTTTCATTAAAAATCACGGGACTTTTCAACCCATGTAGTAAGCGAAGAACCGTGATTGTCGAGTGAATCTTGTTACTCAATGTTCGAACCTGAAAGAAAGCAAACTAAAAAATGTTATTGATATAATCTGCATTATAACAAAATTTCCACGCCGCAACGTCGAGGAATTCAGTCGGCGAGCAATTCTTAGGTTTCTGCTATAGAAAAGTTGAACTAATGCAAATGCACTTTGAGGTTTGAATATTTTTGATATAATGCGTTAATATCACGAGAGACCGTCAAGAAAATCACTCTACCAGCGAAACTTGCTGTTTTGCGTGTATTATGCAAAGAAACGTGATTGTCTAGTGAATTTTGCGTTTCTCGATGTTAAAATGTGAAAGGATGCAAACTAAAAAGTGTGATTGAAATATTTTGCTTTATTAAGTTATTTCCACGCTACAACGTCGAAGAATTCAATCGACGAGATATTCTTTCGTTTCTTCTGTAGAAAACGTGAACTAATGCAAATTCAGTATGCGGCTAGTATCTTCTCGATAAAATACGAGATTTCCACGAGAAAATTTTCAAGAAATCACTCTGTGAGCGAATCTTGCGATTTTGCGCGTATTGGGCGAAGAAACGTGATTGTCGAGATCTTGCGATTCTCAATATTAAAACGTGAAAGGAAGCAAGTTGAAGAGTGTGACCCAAATATTCTGATTTATTAAGTTATTTCCACACTACTACGTCGAAGAATTTAATCGGCAAGCAATTCTTATGTTTCTTCTGTAGGAAACGTGAATTAATGCAATTCAGTTTGCGGCTAGTACTGTTACGTCTTTGCTCGGCCGCGGATGCTACAGTACTCGGGCCGTGGAGCGGGGACTAAATTAAAAATTTTTCGGGTTGTCAGGCTTGCGCAGCCCTACCCTGGGATACGCGCTAACGGAGTGTCCGCGATGGAGGTCGTCGTAATCGAACAAAGATAATAGTTGCGACTTACCGGTGATGGCTTGCTGGAATTAATCTAAGGTGATCACCTCCGGTGTGCTGCTCGTGGTGGTAATCCTCAGGCTTTCGGAAAAGTGCTTGGGTGTGGTTCCGCCGTAGTGTTGGTGGAGTAGCTCAGCACGAATCTGCATGTACCGGTCACGTCGCGGGTCACTCGCGGGAATGTTTAGCGGCGGTAGATTCGGGTATTCAATCGAGATCGGTACGAGGTGATACGGGACTGATTGCCTGGTGGCATATGTTGGTCGCGCGAGCCCGATCAAAGCGCAGTCGCGGGCACTGATAGGAGCGTGGAGTTTAGCGTAAAGTCTGCGAAGCTGTACCTTGCGTCCGGCGCGACGTGGTCTGCCCATGTGCGCAGTCAGGTCGTGTTGCGTGGAAAAGGGAGAGATATTCGGCGACAGTGATTCTTGAGAAGGATAGAGAGCACAGGGCTGCTCTGATTCTACCCTTCGAAGGATTCACGGGTCTCGTTGCTTAGGGGTGAAAAAGAGATTCGGTGACGGTGATCCTTAAAGAAGGTAGAGAACACAGGTCGGC
>NW_014559480.1:0-208 GCF_001313825.1 Dinoponera quadriceps
TGCTGTTTTGAAATTATCCAATTGCTGACAGTCCCTCTCCGAATTTAGCTTTTCGTTCGGTTTCAACAGTTCAAAATTTATTGGTCCTCTAATGTCCCACCATATACACAACATTCTCTTACTCAGGTTCAACTTCGGTTCAGAGGTAGAGAGGGTAGGTTTTCCGAGTACGCAATATTCTCTTTTCCTTACTATGGTTTCGTAGGTA
>NW_014559481.1:0-747 GCF_001313825.1 Dinoponera quadriceps
TTTCGATGACCCTGTATATTGGATGAATTTGAAGCATCATACTTAATTGGATCTCTTCAAGGAGAGATTGGAAACTTTGAACGTCACCCTTCTTCCGCCATGAGTTAAAAAGAGGCTTCCTGTCACGAAAACTTATCGTCCACGATAAGTAATCGACGCCGGTAGCTTATCACTACCCAAAAATTTATCGACACTTGTAACTTACAGACCCCACCAATTTAACTTACCCATTATTGATCAGTTGTTATTGTGTTATCTACTCTCATCGGCGAAAACTGACACATTGAGGTTCTAACATTGAAAGCCAGTTTCGTTCTCATATCGACAATTCTAATGATTCCTTATTAGTAATATTCGCTCTGTCCACGATCGTAACTGCTATGCGAAAGTCGTGAGAAAATACAAAATTGTATACACACAAGACACCTATTATACAACAGAATTTTATCAAACGATATCATATTACAAGACAGTGAACGACTTTGTAAATATACCTAAATATTTAACATGGAAAACAGAGACTATTAACCCGTTTCGGCCCAAATGGCATAATTTTGAATTTTGATAATGGTTCAAGTTTGAACCATTACCCAAAATGAAATTGAGCCATAAATTTTTTTAAATCACTGTACCCTATGTTTTGAGGGTGCTCTTTCGATTGGAGATATTTAGAAATAAAAAAAAATTCTTAAGCAAGGAAAAATCGAAAATAAAGAAGAAACTTGTTTTTTCGATACAATATCTAGT
>NW_014559482.1:0-417 GCF_001313825.1 Dinoponera quadriceps
TCCTTATTAAATTTCGAATAAATTAGTGAAGAAGAATGATGGAAACTCTTAGAAAGGTAATAACAACGATCATTTGTTTACCATCCGTGCGCAGCGCCTCAGCGGAGGCGATCGTAAACAATTAGAGATTACAGGTACTTCCCAATCAGTCACGACAATGAGGCTTAGATATTTCGATTCCTTATTAAATTTCGAATGAACTAGTTAATGAGAATGTTGGAAACTCGAAATAGGAAATTATCAACGATAATTTGCCTACCTTTCGCGCGAAGCGCCGCAGCGAAGGCGACCGTGAACGATTAGAGTTTACTGGTACTTCCCAAGCAGTTACGACAATGAGTTTTAGATATTTCGATTCATTATAAAATTTCGAATAAATTAGTGAATGAGAATGTTGGATATGGGAAATGGGAAATT
>NW_014559483.1:0-341 GCF_001313825.1 Dinoponera quadriceps
GGCTTTAAATTTTGCTTCCGACATCCTTGCTTTTTTTATTCTTGGGGATGCAGGAGTTTTCCAGACCATGGATTGCCGCTTAGTTTCAACATCGTATTGGAATATCTAGGTTTCATCGCAAGTGATGATGTTTTCTATCAATTCAGGCTCTTCATCTAACCTCTCAAGAAAATCTGAGCAGATCTGTTGACGGACGAACCTTTGGTCAGGGGTCAAATTTTTTAAGACCAACTTGGCACAGTCTTTCTTCATGTTCAATTCGTCATGTAAAATTTTTCTGATAGTTTCTTTGTCAGCGTTTACAGTCTCAGCAATCATCCTAATGCTCATACGACGATCTC
>NW_014559484.1:0-946 GCF_001313825.1 Dinoponera quadriceps
CTCGCAACCCTGGCGCTACGGGGAAGCCGGGCAGAGTCTGCGTTATATATACCTACAGGGCCCTGCGCTTCTGTGGCTCTGCCCCAGCGGCGACGGAACCGGAGGTATTAATATACTTTTATTTTTCAGGTCCTCTAGCTCGTTGTGCTAAAGGAACAGGTCACGACGAAACAGTGAGGCGACGAAGGAGGGCCAGCCTCTCGAGCGGTATGAAACCCGCAGTGACAGTCGCTGAGCTCTCTGGATCTGAGGTGGCGCCACTCGACCGCATCGCGCACACACCCACTTCTCTCCACATTTTCTTTCTGCAAACCACTCCCACATCCTACCTGAGCACTACCGCAAACACGTAATTGGTTCACATGCAATAAAGGTCTTACTCAAACAAAAATTCCAACGACGCAAACCTAATCCCCGGGACAGCTTACTTCCGCNTTTCCGCCGTCCTTCTGCGCACTGCGGTGCATGGGAGGCGCGCGGGAACTTCCCTTAAATTAAAACTACCGGATCCTGCGTCTCTGTGGCTTTGTCCGCAGAGATGACGAAACCGGAGTTCTGCCTTTTATTTCCTGCGCGGGCCGGCCTGCTTTAACAGTTCAAATACCAAGGTGGAAGTATCGTGCCGAGGGTATGAATGGTTGCGAGGACGGAAAAAATGCGCAGTCGCTAACGATACAACCCCGGGGTACTTGCCGACTGCCCGAGTTTTCTAGGCTTGGCAACGTAAGGCGGCTCTGCGTTGCTCGATCTCCATTCCGACCCCCAAATTAAATATATTATGGGTAAATTTTTCAATAATGTGCCGAGGAGGAATGTCCGTCTGGCTGAACGCTTCCGACTAGACAAGGCCGCAACTTTGGAAGCGGGGGGATTCTATGATGCTCTGTCGCGTGCACACTCGGTCGCGCGCTTGGTTGAGGCCCTCGCTTTCAGAAGGGCGCCTCGA
>NW_014559485.1:0-936 GCF_001313825.1 Dinoponera quadriceps
GTATAATCCGCTTGAATGTGGATTTGAAAATAAAAAAATTAATGAGATAAATATGAGTCGAATATCAACTCCAAGAGTCCACGTCGTAGTAGACAAGCATTTTATCTGCTTAGCAACAATTCTACGTTACAGTTTTATTGAAAGAATTCTATATTATTGTAACTTGAAGCTGTGGCATATATGTATTATTTCTTCTTAATCCTCTTCTGTTCAATATCATACGTTTGAGGTTTATTTTCCATTTGTCGCGATAACTAATCAATGTTCTGCTTTTCGTTAAAACTAGAATTTTAAGGTGAAATGAAAAAAAAACGATTATTTATAATCATAGAGTACAAACAAAATAATAAATCGAACAGAACCGAAAAACCGAAAAATGCAATGATTCCGATTTTGGTTCCAGCTCTGTAGGCTTTACAAAGTTTCGGTACGGTTATGTTCCGGTCCGACAAAAATACCGGTTGCTACACAGTTTTAGGTTTTGGTCCGGTCCAGGTCCTTGATTGTAACGTATCATTTTATCAAGGAAATTCATAACCGCAGATTATTAATTTTTCCCCGCCGTCGTTGCGTTATAATATACATATATGACTTTGTCTAAGTTTTTGATCAGGCGTGCAGCCAATTCTCTTTAATTCCCTTTTCATTATCGTGTTTTTGTCTCCAGTAAAAAACGAGCAATTTTCATCGCAATCTGAACAATGTCCTTAACCCGTCAGTTCCCAATGTACCCTCCAGGTGGCACAATATTTTTGAATTATAAACAATAGAAATAACAATACTAACCTATAACATAGATCTAAATGTTCAGTTTAGATACTAGTGACTCTAAAACAGTTGTTAAAGGGTTAGGCCAGTCTAGGATTTTCAAAAAATCGAAATTTTTTTTGCTTAAAGTACACTTTAGGGTCCTAAAAACATTATTCAATTGGTAGA
>NW_014559486.1:0-491 GCF_001313825.1 Dinoponera quadriceps
AATTGGTATTCTTAAAAATCATTTTTCTATCCATATAATAACTGACATAGTTCATTACAGCAACATGAAATTTATTGTGCCAAAAAATTATTTTTCTTCGTGCAGTTACCTAAAGCAGGATGTTCTACATGGTGCATTCTTACTTTGCTTTGTATATGAAAATTAATAAAACATATGTACATAAGTGTGTGTATCGTGTGTATTGCTAACGCATTTCCGCCTATACTTAACTTGCATAAATTATTCGTATGATCTTAAGACACCTGACCCCTCACTGTGACTTGTACTTTCCTACTTTACTGATGTCAAAGGTGAAACAACCGTATGCTTATAATTTTTGCGTTGTATATTCTAATAAAAAGATGTATACAAAATGTATTTATTTAGTTATTAACATAGTTAATATATATTTTACCAAAAATATTTATTAAGGTCTGCTAAAAGGTTTTTTAGTGATGACAGAACGAAATGATTACTGCAAGAAGATAATG
>NW_014559487.1:0-2039 GCF_001313825.1 Dinoponera quadriceps
CAGAAATTGAAATTGCGCAAATTATCGGTTAGACGTATCGCATTGTTGGTGGAATGAACATTCCATCAGGCATTCTGCAGTCTTTTGCTCCTTTCGGTTGTCAATAATGCGTAACTTTTTATCGTGCTGGTGATCCCGACATTTCTGTTTCTATCAATTTCCACGCCATCGAATTCGTATCTAATTTCGTCGAACATAAACGCAACGCAATTATTCACTAATTCGCATCTCCATTGCTGTTCATCCCTGTCTGCGTCGATATTTTCAACAATATGTCCCTCGATGTAGAGAAAACTTTCACACGGTAATGTATATAAATCCTGTTGTTGTATAGGTATTCGTATTTGGTCACTGTAACCGAATCTGGCACTAGCGTACGGATTGTACGTGTGAATTTCAATTTTCACAGTACGATCGTCGAAGATCGGTTCGTTACCGATATGCAAAATATCCATTATGTTTTATTTGTTTTTCACAATGAAACCCAGCGAGCGTAGAAACCCGACGTTAGTTGTATTTAATTTGTTTCTTCCTTCTCCTCCTCCTCCTCCTCCTCCTCTTCCTCTCATCCGTTTCTCTTTTTTATCCACTGTCTTTGAGGTTATGTTATTTATATCATTAGACTTAATGAAATGTCGTCCCTCTCTTGCCGTTACAAACAAATCGTTCGAGACAATGAGCATTTCCGCATATTTTATTTCTCCTCACCGTTATCGTCGTCGTTGTATATGCAATCGTACGGTAATTTTTTCAACGCGAAAATTAATCAGTTTTCCATCCTGATCCGTAATGCGCATTGTGAGATCGATAATGCTTCTCGTAATCACTGGTAAATAAATGATTTGTCGCGGAGCCACCGACAGTTTATATCCCGGTGNCCGCAAAAATTAATCAGTTTTCCATCCTGATCCATAATGCGCACCGTGAGATCGATAATGCTTCTCGTAATCACTGATAGATAAATGATTTGTCGCGGAGCCACCGACAGTTTATATCCCGGTGGGACGTGCGGTGCGAATTCGTATATCGTATGTACCGGTTCCCCGTTACTGAATGCTCCTGCGGTAATATTACACTCTATGCGAATTATATTTATATTCATAATATTTACAGGTTTGTCAGATACATACCATTTATTCGGTTCTAGTATACGCGACGAGAAAAAACCCAATAATGATCCGATATTATTCGGCTTTGTGAAATTCAATCTATAAATAGATTTTATTTCGCTCCTCGTAGTATTTTCATTGGCGCGTTGAATAAAGAAACGATCGTTTCTTTTAACATTATCATCAATATCGTTCTCATCATCATCATCATCATCATCAATAATATAGTTCATATTTTCAACGATGTTATGTTTCAAGTTGTTTATTTGTTTTTTTAATTTTTCGCGCAAGATACGCACCTATGGCGGTTAACTCGTACGTTCCTTCGGGAATTGTAATCTTTTTGTCGTCATGATCGAAGTAAAACTTATTATTTGTAATATTTATATTCGGTATCATATTGTACGTTTCAAAATTCGTCAGGCCCAATTCATATTCACCGTCATTGAAATCCAATGCCGGGAAGAAATGCGCCGTGAGAATACTTTCCGTTCCAGTTAATGTGAGAGTTAACGACATAGTGAGCGTATAATTACAGTTCGTTCCAATCGAGCTCTCGAAGAAAACGTAAACACAATTGTCCGCAATTACGTTGATCGAATGTTTGATACGAATGATGATTGTACGCAACAGTTACATTATGTCCAAGATAACGTACTATTTCGTGCGGCGGTCGAAGATTACCGAAACTGTCGAAATATATCTCTCTGTTGTCTTTTTTCGCACAAGCAACCCAATGTGTGCCGGGATTAATCGCATCATCAAGATTCACAATTGCACTCTCACATCGACGCGCTCGCGACGGTAATGCGTCACGCATAAATACACCGCGGAAAAACGGAATGCGCATACGACGCGCCGCACGATCTAATTGATCACTCGTTGTAGCATCGGACAATGATACATTATGCGCGATTAATGTTTTATTCA
>NW_014559488.1:0-349 GCF_001313825.1 Dinoponera quadriceps
CCAATAGGGACGAGGGTTTCTATGAGAGAAGCATAATGAAATTACCTTCAAAATGGTAACAAATTATCGAACAAAACGGTGCATATTTGACCTAAATCGGATCACTGTAACTATGTTAAATAAAGCCTCCAATTTGATACAAAAATAATGGATTACTTTTTACTAGACCTTATATATGTTATAATATGTAACTTTTCATAAATATGTAACTTGCATGCTATGAAACGTAGTTATCAAATCAATGTTATACTTTACACTTCATAAATATATGATTAATTAATTTTTGGAGAAATTTGTGCACACTTTTTGTCAAAAAAATCGAACAGAATGATTCTCGTTTTTGTATTCT
>NW_014559488.1:362-596 GCF_001313825.1 Dinoponera quadriceps
ATTAACAATTTATTAAAAGGCGAGTCGAGAGCCGTTTTCTCGGTCGAGTGCACTTCCACGCACAGGTGCAAACGGACGCAATAGAGCTGTCATTGTTTCCACGTTGTTTTTTCGGACAAACGGACGAGACATGAGTAATGGGGGAAACATATATTCTCACTCCGAATTGAAACTCAGTGTTTCACTAAAGAGAGACGTACCTTGCCGCTCGAAATCGAGATAATCACTGATACT
>NW_014559489.1:0-631 GCF_001313825.1 Dinoponera quadriceps
GGAAGAGGAAAAACTTTAGAAGATGCTGAATTGGAGGCATTACTTGATGGCAATGGCATTACTAGATTGAGGCAAGACTCGTGTCAAACTCAGAAAGGCACAACAGAACTGGCACAATCATTGGAAGTGACTCAACAAGCCATTTCGAAGCACCTCAAAGTCATGGGAATGATTCAAAAACAAGGGTATTAGGTGCCGTACGAGTTGAAGCCAAGAGATGTTCAACGGCGTTTGTTTGCTTGTGAACAGCTGCTTGAAAGGCAAAGACGAAAAGGATTTCTGCATCGCATTGTGACTGGAGATGAAAAATGGGTTCATTACAATAACCCCAAGCGCAGAAAATCATGGGGAGTTCCCAGCCATGCTTCCACATCGACGGTCAAACCGAACATTCATGGCTCCAAGGTAATGCTCTGTATTTGGTGGGATCAGCTCGGCGTAGTGTATTACGAGCTATTAAAACCAACTGAAACAATTACAGGCGATCGGTATCGAATTCAACTGATGCGTTTGAGCCGAGCATTGAAAGACAAGCAGCCGCACTACGCCGAGAGACACGAGAAAATGATTTTGCAGCATGATAATGCTCGACCCCATGTTGCAAAAATGGTCAAGACATACTTGGAAACGT
>NW_014559490.1:0-574 GCF_001313825.1 Dinoponera quadriceps
TCTCCGCGAAATGCGCGTCGTCCTCCAGGTGGGACCTTGCTACTTACCGAAGCTCGCGTAGATCGTGCCAGTGGTAGCTCTACCAAGTTAGCCTCCAGAACTAATTAAATAAAAAACTGATAATACCAATCGATTGCGGCAAAAAAGTTATAAAAAAAGGTATGTTTACTTTTTTGCGGCTAAAACAGTTTATTAATTATTTAAAATAATCGCTTAGGGGCCACCCCCAAAATTCAATTTCATTTTATTCATGAACGACAAACTTTACTGGTGCGAACAAAAGCTTAAACGATTGCGGCACGTTTGCGATTTTCGCCTCCAAAGAGATTTTTAATAAAAAAGCTGGGGGTGAGTAAATAAAAATAAAAAAGTTATTTTTGCAGTGACGTGCCCCCGGCGGTCCGCTGTTCCGTCCGTTCCACCCGCACAAAATTGGCGAGCGGCGGGGGGGGGGAAGCCAGCAGAAGTAGAAGTTGCTTGCTCCGATTTTACAGACCGTTATTAGATCAATTTTCTTTTTGGAAAAAAGCTGAGAAATCTCCTTGAACCGCGATACCAGGAGTTAGGGTGCATT
>NW_014559491.1:0-1271 GCF_001313825.1 Dinoponera quadriceps
TTTAAAGCTGAAAACGCGAAACCGGTTGATTCGGTTGTCTGATCGGCAGTTTTGACTCGTCGGCATAACAACACGAATTTAATAACGTATGTAGTAACTCTAAGAAGCTTCGGCCACGAAGAGTATTTACCCGCGAGATCCCAATCATGGACAGTCTGAGAAGCAGTCAACGAAATTACTCTCACCTCGAGAGGAGCATCCTAGGATACACACGTTTGATCCTNGTCGGCATAACGACACAAATTTAATAAGGTATGTAGTAACTCTAAGGAGCTTCGGCCACGAAGAGTATTTACCCGTGAGATCCCAATCATGGACAGTCTGAGAAGCAGTCAACCAAATTACTCTCACCTCGAGAGGAGCATCCTAGGATACACACGTTTGATCCTGGGGTCATTGATTGCGTGACAATCGCAACCAAGGTGGACCGTGCCACCATAATGAGTGACTTACCAATTCCAACCCGAGCAAACCTCGCGACAAACCCTGCACAATCTGCAGGGTTGTCTTCCGTTGCCACGTGACGCCATATGAGTCCTGGTAGCCGACGCTGAATGTCCGCAACTCGATTAGAAACGAATAGTTTCCATCGCGAAGGATGTTGACTGAGCCATGCGATGACGATTGCCGAATCCGTCCAACAGAAGCACGTAATCGGGTCTGTTGATAATGAACTGCGAACAAGCTCCATAAGTCGGATAAGAAGGACTGCTCCCAACAATTTCAAGCGAGGAATGCTGACGTTGGTTAAAGGAGCAACCTTTGATTTGCTCGCTATTAAGGTAACGGTCACCTTACCGGATGATGACACCGTTTTTAAATATACAGCCGCGGCATAAGCCACATTCGACGCGTCTGCAAACCCGTACAACTCTGCTTTAACACTAGTTGCTGTAAACCCGGTCCAGCGATTAATTTTTAACTGATTTAACTGCGAGAGACCGAAATAAATCCGTTTCTATCGAAGAAGAAGCGGCTCAGGAATGACGTCAACTCAATTGATTTTTTCTCGCCATAATTTCTGGATCATAATTTTGGCTGCGACTATGACTGGAGTAACCCAGCCCAGTGGGTCATATAATCGCGCGATAGAAGCGAGGATGCTACGTTTACTCTCTGGCGCGTTGTCCCCCAAGGACACCTTGACCTGAAAAGAATCGAGGACAAAATTCCACCATATCACGAGAATAATTACACTTTCGTCGGCTGGTAGTGATTTGCTGCAAACTAATGCGTGGTTTGCAGCTTTAATGTCGGACAAAAGAGCTGGA
>NW_014559492.1:0-419 GCF_001313825.1 Dinoponera quadriceps
GATAAATTGTAATCTCATTGTTAACCACGAAATATAATGTTACTAGTGAAAATACCGTTTCTCCGTTCTGACGTTTATACATTATAAATTATTTGTTGACAGTACTTATATAAAGCAAGCGTGTACTCTAAAATTGCATCTGAATGAATTGTTGTGGCATTGTCTAAGTCCTTGACAAGATTTCATAAGTTAAACATAAAATATTCATGCATAAAGAACACATCCTGATACAACTCGACGTTTCTGATTGGTCCTTCGTTCTTTCTAGGGATGTTTCAATCGACAATTTGTTATTCACATTAATTTCGCGTTTTCCGCACAAGATAGCTTTCAGTGAAGCAGATTTCACAATATTTCAGTTCGGCGCATCATATTTGCACGCGCGTTGCTTCGAAATAGCATTGTTTCTAGTACAGAAA
>NW_014559493.1:0-764 GCF_001313825.1 Dinoponera quadriceps
GGCATTACTCGATAAAGATCCGAGTCAAACGCAAGAGGAGCTTGCAGAATCATTGGGAGTTACGCAACAAGCAGTTTCCGTACGATTGAAATCCATAGGAATAATTTACAAGCAAGGCAATTAGGTGCCTTATGAACTGAAACAGAGAGACGTTAAAAGGCGATTTTTTCCTTGCAAGCAGCTGATTCAAAGGCAACAAAGAAAGGGATTTTTACATCGGATTGTGACTGGAGATGAGAAATGGATATTCTACGATAACCTCAAGAAGAAAAAATACTACGATATGCCTGATCCACCGTTGCCATTGACTTCAACATTAACACCAAAGCCGAATATTCATGTTTCAAAGGTCATACTCTATATCTGGTGGAACAAAAAGGATGTTATATATTATGAGATGCTACAACCTGGCGATTCAATTACGGGCCATTAATATAGGCTACAATTGATTCGCTTGAGCCGTGCATTATGAGAAAAACGGCCGGAATACGAGCAGAGACATGACAAGGTAATTCCTCAGCATAATAACGCTCGGCTTTATGTCGCAAAAGTCGTAAAAAATCATTAGGAATCGCTCAAGTCGGATATTTTACCGATCCCGCCGGATATTGCTCCTTCTGATTACTGGTTGTCCCGAGGGATGCAGCACGATTTGACAGGTCATCGGTACACTTCTTTCGCGGAAATGGAAAATTGGCTTCTAACTTGGATCACCTCAAAAGACGAGACATTTTCTCGAGATAAAATTCGAAAATTGCCTGATA
>NW_014559494.1:0-2017 GCF_001313825.1 Dinoponera quadriceps
AGAAAGCTCCGCCATTCATAATTAGAGCAAAGAAGAATTAATCAGGTAAATGATAGAAAATTGATCTCAATAATTAAGTAGAGAAAAATACTAATTAGGAAGTGTTGATCTAACTATCGATTAGTTTATTTCAACCAGCACTATCAAAAAGCTTGTTGAGCAACTGAAAATCTAATACATGTAGACAATGTAAATCAATTAATAATATTTGCGAAAAATTTATGTGCTATGGGAAAGAAAAATTTTTTCTGTAACAAAAGAAACCATTGCGCTTCAATTGATTGTCCCAAAGATCTTCATTAACTGGCCGGAATCACAGGCCACTTAACAAATTGTTAAATTCAAACATTTATAACTCAAAACGCACTTGACGAAAAAATAGTTTATAATAGTGTTCTGGAAAGCACTCGAAATAAGCTATAAGGATATACAATAAAATGTAGGGAGTTTCGTTTAAAAAAATAAAGATGACCTTGAAATGACCTTGAAGGACATGGTCAAGGACAAAATCAAAGCCATCATCTTACTCCCCGCTTGAAACCATACAACTTTACTATACGATTTTTTCTCCAAAATGCATTCTAACTCAAGATACCAGGAGGTCCAATTCTCTTCAGTGACCCTGTATATATCACGAATCATTAAAAAAATTAAGCTACTAAAATTTTTAATTTAAAAAGAGCGAAAAAGCAGAAGAAAGACCAAAAATAATTAGAAAAAAACTTAGAAAATTAAAGCAATAAATAGAAGAAATATTAAAGGAAGAAAATTAAAGCAATAAATGGAAGAAGGATAAGTTGTCGTTTTACATCTATCACGAATTAATGAAAATTAATGAAGCAATAAAAAGAGCATAGTTTAGAAAGAGCGAAAAAAAAACAGAAAGGAACTTTTAAAAAACTTCGAAAAAATTCGAAAACAAAGTGGAAATTAATTACATAAATAAATAAGTAACAAAAAAATATGTAATATTTCAATTTTTGAAGAATTAGAGGCCCGAAAGTAAGAATGAAAAAGTAAATAAATAAATAAATAAATATATAAATAATATAAAATAAATTAAATAAATAAATAATTAAATATATAAATAAATAAAATAAATTAAATAAGAGAAAATAACACATTTAGCAACGAAAAAAGTAAATGTTAAGAAGATCTAAAGAAAGAAAAAAACTAAAAAAAGGCTTGAAAAAAAGCAAAAATAATAAGAAGTTTAGGTCGTCGTTTTACATGTATATCACGAATCATTAAGAAAATTAAGCTACAAAAATTTTAAATTTAAAAAGGGCAGCAGAAAATTAAGCTACAAAATTTTAAATTTAAAAAGGGCAGCAGAAAATTAAGCTACAAAAATTTTCAATTTAAAACCAGCAGAAAAACCCCCAAAAAATTAGAAAAAAAAATTAGAAAAAAGCAATAAATACAAGAAGGATAAGTCGTCGTTTTACATCTATCACGAATTAATGAAAAAAAATGAAACAACAAAAGAGTAAAGAAAACGAGTAAAGAAAGTTTTTAGAAAAAGCGACAAAAAACAGAAATATTATATAAATAAATAAATAACCAAAAAATAAGTTACATTTCAATTTTAGAAAGGTTAGTGTCACGTCCGACGCGTGTCACACCTAGATGAAAATCCAGATCATATTTTTTCTTTCCTTTCCCTTTGTCTTCCTCTGTCGCTAAGCCTTAAATCTACGCCATTCCCGTAAAACATTCCTAAAAAACTAAACTCGGATCAAAAACAAATCTAGAAACCCTAATCTCCTTTCCTTAAAACGTAAAACCAGCTTCATTCAATCAAATTAAAACACCCCTACGACCAATCAGAATCCTCGACCCTATACCCTAGTCCTAGAAAAAACAGAACCACACTCTAAGACACTCGAAAAACCTCCTCGACCAATCAAAAGCCGTTCGGTGCAATCAAAACTCTCGACCAATGTCGCGGCGAACTTAGTACCGTCTAGAATCAGTGCCGTACTACGATGGGACCAATATGTCCATCTCCCAATTC
>NW_014559495.1:0-2260 GCF_001313825.1 Dinoponera quadriceps
TCGCCAGTTACTAGAATCATCAGGCTTTGTTATCAATGAAACTAAAAGCGACTTAGACCCAGAAACATCATATCAGTTTTTGGGATTTGTTCTCAACACAGAAACGATGACGCTTGAACTTGTTAAAAGAGATAAAAGAGATCATATTACTAAATTAATATTAAATGCTAAAACTTTATCTAAGTGCTTGATCAGGAAGTTTTTATATTATGTTAGGAAAATTTCGGCTGCATGTCCAGCGGTGTCGTATGGTCGTTTCCACGTGAAACTGTTCAAACGCCAGATTTACATAGCCCTTTTACAATTCGGAGGAAGCTTTGACACGATAATGCAAATATCACCGTTTCTAAATCCAAATTTGATTGGTAGTAATGTCACACACAATGTGGGAATGGCTTCAAATCCAGTAAGACAAATGTCATGTAAAAAGATTATTTTTTTAAGCGCTTCAAATGCTGGTTAAAGAGCGTGCTGCGACGGCGAGATAGCTTATCTGGGAATCTGGGATCAGAATGTGAACCAAGAACATATCAATTATTTAAAGTTACAGGTGGCCCTTGAGGGCTTAAAGGTGTTCGCTTCAGATTTGACGAGTTGCAAACTATTGTAAAAAATAGATAATACAACAACTATAACATATGTGAATAAGATTGGCGGCATTAAATTTCCTAAATTAAGCAGAACAGCGTACAATATATGGAGTTGATGTGAAAAAAGGATGCTATGGATCATCATCATCAATGGCGCTACAGTCCGGAGTGGGGCCTAAACCTAGGGCCTAGACCTTTCTCTCACGTATGCATGTGGTGCGCACGCAGATTATACACATGCATACAGGACTTACAGTTGAAACGCCGGTTTCGAATAGTAGATTCTTGGAGAGAAGTTCTCGTGGCATGNTGTGGCATGGATACTCTTTAGTGGTTTGCCAGATCACCGAAGAGGAGCTTATAGAGCCTATGAAAATTGTTCTGATTCTGTCGAGAATCGAACCCGAGACCTCTAGCGTGGCGGACCACAGTCTACCATGTCACGCTCGTGCTCGGAGGCTATGGAGAGTCGCCTCATATACTTTGTCGAGGAAAAACATTGAGGCTGATAAAGCTGATCATACTTCGAGGATAAATAAGCTAGACACCGAGTGGAAGCTAATTCTGTCAGCTTTCTCGAAGGTTACAAAGATATTTGGCAAGTTTGATATGGATTTGTTTGCTTCATGTGTTAATGCTAAATGCGAAAATTATTGTTCATGGCATAGGAATCCTAATGCAAACTCTATCAACGCGTTTGAAATGAAATGGACAAATCTCTGATTTTACGCCTTTACTCAGTTTAGTATAATTTTAAATGTGCTAAACAAAATTAAGACAGACCAAGCCTACCGAGTCATAATCGTATCTAAATGAAAAACCAGCCCTGTTATCCACTATGTTTATCTATGCTGGATGCTCCACCACTGATTTTTAAACAATCTGATAAACTTTTAATACTTCATGACAGGAAGATCCAACATCTTCTGGTGGGGAAATTAATTCTGTTAGCCGGCCGATTGTCCGCCAGGCGTTCCGACGACGAATTATTAGCGAAGAAGTGACGGATCTGTTAATTAAGTTGATTAGCAAATCGACATGGAAGGTTTATCACAAATCTGTTCGCAAATGGGCTCAGTATTGTAAAAAAATCCAATTAGGAGATATTTGAACTTAGGGTCAAAAGGGAATTGGAGTTATCTACATGATAAAAATTAATGATGAGGGTTTCCTAATCAGAATACCGGAACCTATAAAGACGTCTAGACGTGGAGCTAATCAACTTTTACTAGAGGTTCTATATTTGAAGTAAAAAACCAAATCTATGCGTAGCAACAATATTTAGAAGTTCCTTCAGGTAACGGAGAGTCTCCGTCAGGGAGCGGAAGAGTTCTTTATTTCTACTAGAAAGCCTTATCAAGCGACATATAAAAACACAATTAGCCGCTGGCGTAGAGCTTTTCTAGCTAAATGTGGCATTGGCAACAAGTTTGCGCCATATAACCTATGTCATGTTTCATATTCATCAGCTACAAAGAAAAGAGTTAAAATCAGCATAATCAAAAGTCTGGCAGGATGGTCAGCCAGCTTCAAAGTATTCGACGTTTTTTATAATCGGTCGAATATTAAAAACAAGAGAACTCTGGCAAAAACAAATTTAAGTTAAAAGCTACGACACTGCAAATTATATAACATTAAGTTAAAATGATTAAGAAGTTTGCTTTAAATCA
>NW_014559496.1:0-868 GCF_001313825.1 Dinoponera quadriceps
GTCTATAATTTAGCCAAGACTCGAACCCTACTTAGCCAAGACTCAAACCTTCCGTCTAAGAATCACCTCGCAAAGCCGACAGATGTCGTTAGATATGCTGCTGCTAATTTTTTAGCGGGTCTTGCGGAAAGACTGTTAATCTAAAATGTAGTTCCAAAGTTTCCGTTACGAGTCGCTACAATCTTTAATGTAGAATCAAGATCGTAGTATGATCCGACGACAGGTCAGACGTATTTTTATTTTCAATATTGTTGTCAAGTAAGACCTTTTTATTTTTAGATAATGCGATTCTGCGATAGTCAGACGTACTATTATTTGCAACTTTATTTCCGAAATTTACAGCACAATAATTAACCCTTTGAGTACTGAATTATTTTAAGATTTTATGCCCATGGGACGGATTTAATTTATCGCTATATGGATTAATATGTAAAAGTAATACATTTTATGCCCAAGTAAGCAGATGACGAGTCTCACTCGTCAAATGTACCCAAAGGGTTAACACGTTGATTGCCAACTACGAGATATCTCGTAGGTTGTTTATTTGCCCAGGACGCCAACTACGAGTTATCTCGTCGCTTCATTACTTGATTAAATCAAATTGGCTTCTTAGACCAGAATCGTGAAAAGTTCCGTGGCAGTCAACGTGTTAAATAGCTAATTAGCTTGTAATCAAATATTTTTTTGCATTTTTTTGCAATCTTATACGCATGTTGCTGTTGCTACTACTTTTTCGTTAAAACAATAAAAAAATATACCAGGTGTATGCATAAGTTTTTTTCGGTTTTTTGGTAAAAAAAAACAAGTAATTTTCAAGGGAATTAATTTTTTTTTTATTCAAAATATTGGCCATCGGCTTCTACACATT
>NW_014559497.1:0-224 GCF_001313825.1 Dinoponera quadriceps
TTTTCTCATGGAACTAGCGTATTTAGTCGAACAGATTCAAGCCGAAAAGAGAATTTGCATTAGTTCACATTTTCTGATGTAGAATCAAAAGAAAAGCCCGCCGGCTGAAATCTGCAAGGCTGCCGCATGTAAATAACGTAATAAAGCAGAATATTTCAATCACACTCGCCAGTTTGCATCCGTTCAAGATTTAATGTATGAAACGCAAGATTCATTCGACATTT
>NW_014559497.1:390-650 GCF_001313825.1 Dinoponera quadriceps
CCGCATGGAAATAACGTAATAAAGATGAATATTTCAATCACACACGCCAGTTTGCATCCGTTCACGTTTTAACGTAAGGAAAGGCAAAATTCACACGACATTCACGGTATTTCGCCTATTACACGCAAACTCGCAAATTTTGTCAGCGGATGGATTTCTTTTATCTTTTCAAATGGAAGTAACGTATTTAGTGGAAAAGATTCAAGCCGAAACGTGAATTTGCATTACTTCACGTCTTCTGATGTAGAATCAAAAGAAAC
>NW_014559497.1:769-2771 GCF_001313825.1 Dinoponera quadriceps
CCAGTTTGTATCCGTTCACGATTTAACGTAAAGAAACGCAAGATTCACTCGACATTCACGTTACTTCGCAAATTACACGCAAACCCGCAAGCTTCGCCAGAGGATTGATTTCTCTTAACTTTTCTCGTGGAACTAGCGTATTTGGTTGAAAAGATTCAAGCGGAAAAGAGATTCCCATCAGTTCACGTTTTCTGATGTAGAATCGAAAGAAACGCTCGACGGCTGAAATCTGCGAGGCTGCCGCATGGAAATAACGTAATAAAGCTGAATATTTCAATCGCACNTAACGTAAAGAAACGCAAGATTCACTCGACATTCACGTTACTTCGCAAATTACACGCAAACCCGCAAGCTTCGCCAGAGGATTGATTTCTCTTAACTTTTCTCGTGGAACTAGCGTATTTGGTTGAAAAGATTCAAGCGGAAAAGAGATTCCCATCAGTTCACGTTTTCTGATGTAGAATCGAAAGAAACGCTCGACGGCTGAAATCTGCGAGGCTGCCGCATGGAAATAACTTAATAAAGATGAATATCTCAATCACACACGCCAGTTTGCATCCGTTCACGATTTAACGTATGAAACGCAAGTTTCATTCGACATTTACGTTATTTTGTCTGTTACACGCAAACTCGTAAATTTCGTCAGCGGATTGATTTCTATTATCTTTTCTAATGGAACTAACGTATTTAGTGGAAAAGATTCAAACCGAAACGTGAATTTGCATTACTTCACGTCTTCTGATGTAGATTCGAAAGAAACGCTTTTAAGAGTATTATAATATTCTCGCATATACGTGAGAATATCTATCCTTGACTTCAGACTGTTTTTTTCCCGTATACATTATGTTATAGAATTAAATGTTTAACATGAAGTCAAAGTTTCGACTCGGGACGATACTTCGGTAGCTCGGGGAACCGCGGAGAAGCGAGGCGAGGCTCGCTTGCAATGAGAAACGCATCGCGCGGGAAGAAAGAGAGCGCGTGAAATGCGACTCTCGCACCGTATAAGTTTATTTTTATATATAAGTTTATTTAAGAAGAATCTGGTCCTCTTTGAGAATTCTGTGCTAAACCTTCTCAAGGTGCCACGTAATTTTCTATTATGCACAGCACTAAACCGAGGAAAAAAAAATTCGAAATTTATACTCTTCCAACAAAACAAATGGAACTTTCCCTTTTTTTTGTACCCTTCGATCAAAACAAATGCACCTTTCCCTTTTTCTTCCTACCAAACGAAATCGTAATTTCACGGTTCTTAAATCTTTATTTAACGATTATTTAACGATGTTTCGTAAAAAAAAATGGAAAAGAAGAGGGGACAATCGACCGATTTTCTCTTTATTCTTTTTTTTCTTTCTATTTTACCCTTTTTTTTACGTAACGTTCGTTAAATATTCGTTAAATATTGATTTACGAATCGTTAAATTGCGATTACGTTTCGTGGAAAAAAAAGCGAAAGTTCCATTTATTTTGTCCGAAGTGTATAAAATACGGAGTTTTTTTTCCTCAGTATAGTGCGGTGCATAATAGAAAATGGCGTGGCACCTCACTGGTTAAAATATAAAGATGTCGACCTGATGACGTGCAACCTCACTGGACAAAATATAAAGATTTCGACCTATCCTAAACCGGAAATTCATTTCTACTAACCCGAGCCTATATAAGGGCCTCGCGACGGAAACAAGACAGTTTCAGTTTGCTCACGGTACGAAACACCTGTACGACATACCAGTACGAAACACAAGTTCGAAGAATACGTCGAAAATGTCGTCCGCATGCACAGATCTCTCAAGCTGCAACGAGCGTGTGCAAATAAAAGTATTAATTCTCGGCGATCGATGCGTTGGGAAAACATCAGCTGCACGGAAATTCGTGGGGAATACGTGCGAAATTATAAGCCAAGGAATCTTGGCAAATCTGTACGTGTCAACGACAAGCTATACGAGTTGAACATGTTTGACACCGTCTCCGTTGAAGAATATGGAGAAGTACCACCAGAGTA
>NW_014559498.1:0-842 GCF_001313825.1 Dinoponera quadriceps
AGGTGCATCTACGAGTGAGTATTAAAATTCAGAACATCAAAAGAAACATCACACAATAAAGAAAATAGGTTTCATTTCAAACAATAATTATAACTCACTTATAACAATAATTTCATGAATGAAATCATATAACATTAATACATTATAAGATGTCTCAAAAATATCTTTAGATATATAGAACATTCGAAAAAGACCTAGATTAAAATTTGAGATGTTTATTTCTCCTAGAAAAAAAATAATTTTTCCGTATCGCATATAACCATTTGTGTTTGTTTGGAAGCTACGTTCAAGAATTTTGCGATTATGATAAAGATTCGCGATTACGATAAAAAAAACAACATTATTACAGTATCCAAACGAAATTCGAAAACTTGTAATTTATCAATCACATTTATTATTCGTGCTTTACAGCCTCACTATCTGCCGAAGCACTTCTATGCGCGATGGACAAAGTAGCAAGGTACATTTATTTCTATATTTAATGTACACAATTGACAGAAAAGACTTAAGTGTATTAATAAATTGTATGTAACAAGAGTTAACTATAAAAAGAAACTAGGGAAAAAGGAGATAATTATGAAAAAACTATTTTACATTTAACACAATAATATATTGAAAGCAGTTATTGCTTTTTATTAGTTATTATTTATTTATTAGTTATTTATTAATTACTTTTTAACGATTAACAGGAAATAGATATTAAAATTCTCTTTTTAATATTCTTCATTTACGACATATATTTAATCGCGATATAATTTATTCCAGCTTCTTGACGATAATGGTGAATACATAAGAGATGCAGTCGTTCAAGATTTAGAAGATGTTATCTCTGACTCGAGCAC
>NW_014559498.1:966-1172 GCF_001313825.1 Dinoponera quadriceps
TTTCAATTGCAGCAGATCAAAGTGGATCCATCGGTCGGGAGCGGACAATAAAAATTGCCATAAAATGTATTATTCCGATATTCCCTCTCTTCGACAAGCCATAGTAAGAAGGATTTGCAGAATTTCTTCCAGTATAAGAAACGCTTATATAATTTTTTTAGCATTTCTCTGCATAACTTTACCTCTGTATAACACGTTATGTTTTG
>NW_014559499.1:0-955 GCF_001313825.1 Dinoponera quadriceps
ATCGACCCCGAAGACGGTTATACTTTTTGGAAACCAATGCCAATTACATTGTGCGACTTTCATCAATACGATGTCCTCTATGAAGGTCCTGCAAACAAGACACGTGATGAAACATTTCAAAAGAACGCACATCTCGTTTATTCACTAGAAACACAGGATATTACCTTTGCATTGACAACCACGATTCAGCTACCCCTTTGCGGGTACACTCTCTTAAAAACGGAACACCCAAGACTATTTATGCTTGAAACAACAAAAGCCAACGTTCCTAAAGCAAAAAGCGACATACCTGTCGACAACCTGGACATCTTTACTTACGTCAACTCTAAATTCCTCTACGTGGAAAAACATGTCAGAACTCAGATGATCTCCCTTTACCACAACGTCATCCAACACCGATGCAGACTAGAAAAGGAAATAATTACCAACACGTTGTCACTAGCAACGCTGTTACCAGACGAATTCGCTTATCGAATCATNGATATTACCTTTGTATTGACAACCACGATTCAGCTACCCCTTTGCGGGTACACTCTCTTAAAAACGGAACACCCAAGACTATTTATGCTTGAAACAACAAAAGCCAACGTTCCTAAAGCAAAAAGCGACATACCTGTCGACAACCTGGACATCTTTACTTACGTCAACTCTAAATTCCTCTACGTGGAAAAACATGTCAGAACTCAGATGATCTCCCTTTACCACAACGTCATCCAACACCGATGCAGACTAGAAAAGGAAATAATTACCAACACGTTGTCACTAGCAACGCTGTTACCAGACGAATTCGCTTATCGAATCATGAAAGGACCCGGATATATGGCAGTCACCGCTGGAGAAGCCATTCACATCATTAAGTGCATCCCAGTGGAGACCATAGTACGAAGAATCAGAGAATGTTACATTGAGTTACCAATAACCGTACGAAATTCATCATTATTCCTCACGCCCAAAT
>NW_014559500.1:0-906 GCF_001313825.1 Dinoponera quadriceps
TCAGCAAAATCGCTTTTTCTACTCCACTCAAAGAATCTATTAAGTAATGTGCCACTGGAACTTTAAAATGCCCATTTACATTCACTAGCATAAATACCAACGATTTTCCAGCTTCTTTCTCTTTACCTTTTTCATTGTGATCATTTAATTGGCCACCAAAATCAACCAAACCCTTCCATTTGTAACTATTTTTATCCCATTCTTTCAGCTTTCTTATGTGCATTTCATCGAATGTAAGATTAAAAATTAATTTTTTATCTTTCTTCTGCTCTTCTTTAACAATAGCAGAAACATGTGTTACAACATCATCAGACACTCCAGGTTCATAACTCTTGGTTCCTATCCACTTGTTTAATGTTTGAGGACAAGGTAAACAATTTAAAAAAGAACTTCTAACTACCTCATAAGCGGACGAAGAATGAAAATGAAGTATCTTCGCAAACGTTTTCAAATGTGTTGGACAAGGACTATTTGCTTTTTTATTTTTTATTCGATTGACAAGATCTATTAAATGAGAAGGAAGTTCCTGTAAAATTAGTATATAAAAAATTAATAAAAAAAAAGACAAATTGGAATCCAAAAAATTTTAACAGTTATTTCAGGTTAGCAAAAGCTATTGTAGAAGAATCCGAAATAATTTTTTTTTGTCATTTTAACAGAATATAGTTCTAAACAATATATTTATGTTTAGTAAAATTACATTTCCCTTCAATTTCACTTTTCATTTAAAAAAATCACTTCCTTTAAATTGATCAAAAAATAGTTAAAAATATTAAAAATATGGATAAAAAAATCACTGTATAAATTGATCTCTCATAATGACAAACATGAAATTCCTCTAAAGTTCAATAGGCACCTGTAAAAATTGGGCTGCAGCTGTCTCCTTATTTTCTTGTAAATGATTTA
>NW_014559501.1:0-1497 GCF_001313825.1 Dinoponera quadriceps
CATGAACCGTCTCTCACCTTATCTTAGTAAACCTGAGAACACCGTGGAATACCAAGCTCGTTAGTGTTCCCACCGAAAACGCAAACAACGCAGTTGCAGAAAAAAGAGAGAGTCTAGGACGAGCCTATAAATAAGGGCATCGTCTTCAAGAACAATAGTAATTTTTCTCATTCAGCCAGCTTCAGTTCGGTTAGTCAATTCTTAATTCCTTGTTTCTCTACTCAGTCTCGTGAGTCTTTTCAGTTCAGACCATAACTAGTTTTCTCGCGAGTCTGATCTGTGCAGCCACGAGTGTTCTTAATTCAGTCCTGGTGACTNAGTCTGATCTGTGCAGCCACGAGTGTTCTTAATTCAATCCTGGTGACTCCTCGAGTTAGTTTTCATCAAGTTTTACTAGCGCAGCCGTACTACATAGTCATTTCAAGTGAACTCAAGACGGTCCCCGCTCTCTCTTCTTTCCAAAGCGACGTAATTCACTCGACCTTTCACTATTTTGGATTTGCCGACATCGAATGTAAGTTATTATTATATTATATTATTTCGAGGACCATTATCGCTGAAACTGTACTGTCCCCTTGTAAACCATCATATAATCTCGTCGCGATATAGCGAAAAGGAAACTCTGTTGCCATCTCGACGTGAAATTTATCGAAAATAATAATAAATTGTATATCTATTTAGTTTTATTATGCCTGGTGTTTTCCTTAATAATCCTATTTATCCCTTCTACGCCAGAACCACGCGTAAACCTTCCCACCTTCCCCCTCGGCTTAGTTAGCTGCTAAGCCTGGCGGAGCCGCTCCCGCCGCGCGCGTCCCGGACCATTCAGGACGTAACAATATGAAACAGCCGATAATTTCGATAGCGTTCTGTTTCCTAGCAACATGCCAGGCATCCCGCCAGATAAAACTCTATGTCTCGTTCTCTCAATATTCTTCGTAATTAAGCGCCGCTTCTAATTTAACAAAACTATAAAAGAATTTTCACATTCAAATAACAATTTCCTCGTTTATGTGGAAGGTGAGGAAAATTTCCCCGACAGATTAAAAAAAAATGAGGATTAATTACGATTTTTAAATTTCAGAAAATGAATTCGTTCCTTTCTCACTTATTGCAGATTGCTATCGATATCGGACTACGTTCATCGTCTATGACCAGTTGACATCGACGTAATCGGTGGTCTCGGTGATTCCTTGGTTGCTGGGAACGGTGCGCTGGAGGAATTCGCTATGGAATCTTTTATCAAGGCACGTCGGGTCAGCTGGTGCATCGGAGATCAAGCTAACTAGAGACGATTTTTAGCACTGCCCAATATTTTAAATGTATGTATGCCCTCAATCGTTCTCGTACGTAACATTCTTATCGATAGTGCATCGATTTTTTTTCGTATAATAAGTCACGTTTTGCAGGAAATGATTTAAGCCTTTCAGTACTCGTTATTGTACTCAAATAAATTATATATGTCGCTGGATAATATTTATTGTTCATATTTATTCG